>NC_091316.1:35481670-35781670 GCF_038502225.1 Cherax quadricarinatus | reverse complement strand
GCTATTTGTAGAAAGAGGTTTCGTAATAAATAATACATATTTTATGAAAAAGAGAATAAATAATTATACAAGGTATGATATAGCACGTAATGAAAGTAGTTTGTTATATTGTGTATTGGTGGATTTAAGGTTGATGGGTAGGCTCGAGGAAGTGCTCATTTACAGAGGGGCAACTGATATATCGGATCATTATTTAGTTGTAGCTACAGTTAGAGTAAGAGGTAGATGGGACAAAAGGGAAATGGCAACAACAAGTAAGAGAGAGGTGAAACTGTATAAACTAAGGGAGGAAGAAGTTCGGGTGAGATATAAGCAACTATTGGCATAAAGGTGGGCTGGTGCAGGTATGAGTAGTGGGGGGGGGTTGAAGAGAGTTGGAATAGTTTTAAAAATGCAGTATTAGAATGTGGAGCAGACGTTTGTGGTTATAGGAGGGTGGGTGCAGGAGGAAACAAGAGTGATTGGTGGAATGATGAACTAAAGGGTGTGATAAGAGAGAAAAAGGTAGCTTATGAGAGGTTTTTACAAAGCAGAAGTGTTATAAGAAGAACAGAATATATGGAGAGTAAAAGAAAGGTGAAGAGAGTGGTGAGGGAATGCAAAAGGAGAGCAGATGATAGAGTGGGAGAGGCACTGTCAAGAAATTTTGCTGAAAATATGATAAAATTTTGGATTGAGATTAACAAGGCAAGAAAGATTAGGAAACGAATGGATTTGTCAGTTAAAAACAGAGTAGGAGAGTTAGTAGATGAGGAGCTGGAGGTATTGGGTAGATGGCGAGAATATTTTGAGGAACTTTTAATTAAAATGTCGATGAAGCAAGGGAGGTGGTAATTTCATGCACTGATCAGGGAGGTATACCATCTTTTAGGAGTGAAGAAGAGCAGGATGTGACTGTGGAGGAGGTACTTGAAGTATTACGTAGAATGAAAGTGGATAAAGCAGCTGGAACAGACGGGATCATGACAGAAATGTTAGAAGCAGGGGGGAATATAGTGTTGGAGTGGTTGGTATTTTTGTTTAATAAATGTATGAAAGAGGGGAAGGTACATAGGGATTGGTGGAGAGCATGTATAGTCCCTAAATATAAAGGGAAGGGGACAAAAAAGATTGTAAAAATTATAGGGGAATAAGTTTACTGAGTATACCAGGAAAAGTGTACGGTAGGTTTATTATTGAAAGAATTAGAGGTAAGACAGAGAGTAGGATTTTGGATGAGCAAGGAGGATTGAGAGTGGATAAGGGATGTGTAGATCAAGTGTTTACACTGAAGCATATATGTAAACAGTATTTAGATAAAGGTAGGGAAGTTTTCATTGCCTTTATGGATTTAGAAAAGGCATATGATAGAGCGGATAGGGGAGCAATGTGGCAGATGTTGCAAGTATATGGAATAAGTGGTAAGTTGCTAAATGCTGTAGAGTTTTTATGAGGATAGTGAGGCTCAGGTTAAGGTGCGTAAAAGAGAGGGAGACTACTTCCCGGTAAAAGTATGTCTTAGACAGGGATGTGTAATGTCACCATGGTTGTTTAATATATTTATAGATGGGGTTGTGAAAGAAGTAAATGCTAGGGAGTTAGGGAGTGGGGTGGGATTAAATTATGGGGAATCAAATATAAAATGGGAGTTGACACAGTTATTATTTTGCTGATGATACTGTGCTTATGGGTGATTCTAAAGAAAAGTTGCAAAGGTTAGTGGATGAGTTTGGGAGAGTGTGTAAAGGTAGAAAGCTGAAAGTGAACACAGATAAGAGTAAGGTGATGATGGTATCAAATGATTTAGATAAAGAAAAATTGGATATCACATTGGAGAGAGGGAGTATGGGAGAAGTGAATGTTTTCAGATATTTGGGAGTTGACGTGTCAGCGGATGGGTTAATGAAGGATGAGGTTAACCACAGAAGTGATGAAGGAGAAAAAGGTGAGTGGTGCGTTGAGGTATATGTGGAGGCAAAAAATGTTATCTATGGAGGCAAAGAAGGGAATGCATGAAAGCATAGTGGTACCAACTCTCTTATATGGGTGTGATGCTTGGGTTGTAAATGCTGCAGCGAGGAGGCGGTTGGAGGCAGTGGAGATGTCCTGTCTGAGGGCAATGTGTTGTGTACATATTATGCAGAAAACTCGGAATGTGGAAATTACGAGGTGTGGAGTTAATAAAAGTATTAGAGGGCTGAAGAGGGGTTGTTGAGGTGGTTTGGTCATTTAGAGAGATTGGATCAAAGGATAATGACATGGAGAGCGTATAAATCTGTAGGAAAAGGAAGGTAGAGTAGGCGTCGTCCTCGAAAAGGTTGAAGGGAGGGGTTAAAGCAGGGTTCATGGGCGAGGGGCTTGAACTACCAGCAAGCGTGCGTGAGCATGTTAGTTAGGAGTGAATGGAGACGAATGGTTTTTGGGAGCTGACGAGTTGTTGGAGCAGAGTAATATTTAGTGAAGGGATTCAGGGAAGCTGGTTATTTTTATATAGCCGGACTTGAGTCCTGGAAATGGGAAGTACAATGCCTGCACTTTAAAGGAGGGGTTTGGGATATTGACAGTTTGGAGGGATATGTTATATATCTTTATATGTACATGCTTCTAAACTGTTGTACTCATCTAATTGTACTCACCTAATTGTGGTTGCAGGGGTCGAGACTCAGCTCCTGGCCCCGCCTCTTCACTGACCGCTACTGGGTCCTCCTCCTCCCTGCTCCATGAGCTTTATCATACGTCGTCTTAAAACTATGCATGGTTCCTGCCCCCACTACATCACTTGCCACACTATTCCACTTCCTAACAACTCTGTGACTGAAGAAATATTTCCTGACATCCCTTTGATTCATCCGAGTCTTCAGCTTCCAATTGTGACACCTTGTTTCTGCGTCCCATCTCTGGAACATCCTGTCTTTGCCCACCTAGTCTATCTCTCCAATTTCTTGACATGTTTGACCAGGTGTGGGTTCCAAACTGGTGCTGCGTATCTAGGCGCCTCTGCAAACACAGTGATTATGCATGAGTGGGGTGAATGTGTTGAATGATGATAAAAGTATTTTCTTTTTGGGGATTTTCTTTCTTTTTGAGTCACCCTGCCTCGGTGGGAGACGGCCGACTTGATCTCTGGCCGAAGGAGACACAAACCTACGAACCTTGGAACAAGGTGCCCAGTGCTTTACCATGCGTACCTCACTGGAACAATGCCTTGGCGCCCAGCTCACACTACACGTTTTGATCCAAGGCAGCCAGCTTTCAAGCAGGAGGCTTACAGCTTTTCATCTCATCCCTTGCATGCGTCGACCAACTAGAGATTTTAACAATGCAAGGAATTCGCAAGAACAGGCGAAATATTCACAAATACTGATCTCTGGTCGAAGGAGACTCAAACCTACGAACCTTAGAACAAGGTATGCAGTGCTTTAGCATTCTCACCACACTGCACCAATACCTTGGCGCCCAGGTCACGCTAGACGTTTTGATCCAAGGCAGCCAGCTTTCAAGCAGGAGGCTTACAGCTTTTAATCTCATCGAGTCTCCTTCGGCCAGAAATCAGTATATATTTATTTATTTATTTATTTATTATCACACTGGCCGATTCCCACCAAGGCAGGGTGGCCCGAAAAAGAAAAACTTTCACCATCATTCACTCCATCACTGTCTTGCCAGAAGGGTGCTTTACACTACAGTTTTTAAACTTCAACATTAACACCCCTCCTTCAGAGTGCAGGCACTGTACTTCCCATCTCCAGGACTCAAGTCCGGCCTGCCGGTTTCCCTGAACCCCTTCATAAATGTTACTTTGCTCACACTCCAACAGCACGTCAAGTATTAAAAACCATTTGTCTCCATTCACTCCTATCAAACACGCTCACGCATACCTGCTGGAAGTCCCAGCCCCTCGCACACAAAACCTCCTTTACCCCCTCCCTCCAACCTTTCCTAGGCCGACCCCTACCCCGCCTTCCTTCCACTACAGACTGATACACTCTTGAAGTCACTCTGTTTCGCTCCATTCTCTCTACATGTTCGAACCACCTCAACAACCCTTCCTCAGCCTTCTGGACAACAGTTTTGGTAATCCCGCACCTCCTCCTAATTTCCAAACTACGAATTCTCTGCATCATATTCACACCACACATTGCCCTCAGAAATGACATCTCCACTGCCTCCAGCCTTCTCCTCGCTGCAACATTCATCACCCATATATATATATATATATATATATATATATATATATATATATATATATATATATATATATATATATATATATATATATATATATATATATATATATATATATATATATTTATATATATATATATATATATATATATATATATATATATATATATATATATATATATATATATATATATATATATATATATATATTTATATATATATATATATATATATATATATATATATATATATATATATATATATATATATATATATATATATATATATATATATATATATATATATATATATATATATATATATATATATATATGTTAATATAAAAATTAATAATTTTACACCAGAAGAACCTTTGAAAACTTACCTATCCTTATTTTAACAAGCGCAATTTAATTTAGGCTAATCCAATTAAATATATTTTAGATAAGTTTACAGTTATTTTTTATAAACAAACACAATGAAATATATATCTTTCTTTGGATTCCGAATGATTTTTGTTAAATTATTGCATACACAAATTTTCGCTTGCCCTATTCGGCAAGCAGTGCATTGCTATTTAAGGCAAAATCGCAAGTTTTACTTATTGGGCACGATATATATATATATATATATATATATATATATATATATATATATATATATATATATATATATATATATATATATATATATATATATATAAAGAGAGAGAGAGAGAGAGAGAGAGAGAGAGAGATTGATAGGTACCATAAATCAGGGGATTTTTTAGTGTGAACTGTGGGAGCCACAGCCTCGGAGAAGTGGATAAAAAGGCTCCAATGAAGAATATTTGGATTTCTTACTGAAGCTGTTTAAATATTCCACTTCCCCTACCACCTCATCTTTTCATTCTTGTTTACCAATAGGTATATTTTATTACATAATATGGTACACAAGATTTAAAGAAAAGATTGCTGGTACAAAGTCGGCATGTACTGTACTTGAGGCTTGAGGGCTATATTTCAAGTATGTATTGCTACATATATGTCTAAGATTACAATGCATAAAATCTCATCCAGCTCGTCAGAGCTGGGGTGCGTATCCTGGATACAGTAGGCATTTACCCTCTGAACCACCGCGTTGAGTCGCTGGAACAGGAAACTAGCTGCCCTTGGTTCCCTAGTTATCCAGATGAATCTTTTGCCTAACTTCATAAGGAATTTAGATGCACTCTTTCCCCATGGGTCAAGAGTCTCTGAGCCTATGGTAACAAATATGTAATGATGAGCAAGTTCACTATACTTTCTAGATTTGTTGACACTTTCAAGGTGGCAGCTGCGTCTCCTTCCTCCCTGGTATATTGGAGATAGGTATCAGTCAGTGTGGATGCTCATCTGTAGTTCACACATCACCTGCTTGCCATCTGTTCTGGCTTGAAGGGTGATACCATCTGGTTACCATCAGATCTGCATAGTTGAGGTGGCTTCCTAATTGCTGGACATCCAGCAGTTGTGAGGCTCCTCTTGATGTTATTAACCTCTGTGGGTAGAGGCATGTGCCAAGGGTGGAGTTGGGAGCAGCCAACAGAATATCCCCTGCCTGAGAAGTTCTCACTTCCAGGAGGTATGCTCTATCCTTTCCTGACATATTCTGAAGCATTGTCGATGCTATACTCTCCATTATTGGAGTATCTCAGTGTGACTGTTTGTAGTTGTTGGGAGGAGCAGGTCTGGTTTCAGAATCCGTTAGATTATCCCAGATCATGGCTCCATCGACGAACTTTTGGTCATGAACTCCAACATTGTTCTTTAGGTGTTCAGGGAGGATCACTACTACAAGTCCACTGGATGCAACACACGAGGACAGGAAATCAGGTAGTGCAATCTGTGTTACCTTGCGAAAATCAATGCCTCCTAGTAGTCCAACTGGAAGTGTAGCTTGGTCCCACTGACGATCTTCTAGACTCTAGAAAAATCTAGAGTAAGATTGAGTACTTTCGTAAAAATATACCTCAGGATACTGTCGTATTCATGGCGTGTAGGGTTATTATATGAGGGTGCACATCTTAGGAAATATGTTAACCTGGGCAGACTCAAGCACTTTGTGAGAAGGTACATGGCATCGTGGGTGTCAAGATTGCTTACTTGTTGTTCCATCCCCATCAACTTGTCCAGTTTGCTCCTGAGAACTGAGTCAATTGCATCATTTTCCAGAGGTGCTCCAAGCAAGATACTATTTGTGAGGGTAATGACTGATGCACCTGGTAGTTTTGATCTCACTGTCTCGATCACTTGTTGATTGACTGAGATGATTTTACATTTCGATGGATTCAAGATGAGTCCCATTTTTCGTCCCCATGTCATCACCTGTGTAAGATTCTCTAGAAGGGACTCCTTTGTACCTGCCAGTGTGCTTTCATCCAGGAACCAGATGTTTAGCTCACTGTCAGTCTGACTATGATTTCCCTAACCGCTATACAGAAGAGAAATGGTGCAAGAGGATCCTCTTGCTGAACACCCCCTTCTGAAGTTGTGATTTCATGCTCTCCAAACAGGAGCATTGATTCCTTGCAATATCCAGCTGAAACAAAAGGGGTAAGAGACCAGGGAAATCTTGTACAGCTGTTAGTACTACGTCTCTTATCAGGAGAATAAATGCATCCCTGAAATCTAATTTTGCCACTGCATTGTCCTCACGCAGGTTGTTGATATATGCCCTTGTTGCATGAACTGCTGCTTCGCTTTCTTGAGGGATCCCAAAGCCAGGCTGGGTTGGTTGAAGCATCATGGCTACCTCTGTGCAAATACTTCGAACAGCAGCGTTTGAAACGTGGCAGAGAAAAGTGTTGTCCATGCAATTGGCCTAATTCCTCCATCCTTCTTTTTAAGGGCACAAAGTGATGCACCAAAAAAAAGGTTTAATTTCGTCAGGTATCACACCAGCCAAGGAGTTGTTAACATGCCTTGTGATTTCCAAAAGCAGTGTCACTGATAAGTTTCTCTGCAATCTCCCTGATGACTTTATTGACAATTTCTTTTAAATACTTAGATCTTATTCCAGTGTAGCAACCAGCAGAGCCAGATGGGAACAACATAATTGTTTTGTAAACATCTGAGCCTTGCACAAACAATGGCTCCACAGTGGGGACAGGAGTGCTAGAAATGTTGATGACCCTGGTTTCCCTGGCAGGGTGTGTTTCTCTAAATGCTTAAGCAGTGTCAACATCCCTGAGGTCAGCTGTATCTTTGCTGGTGATTATCTTGATTGCCTCCACTGTGTTGCCCTCTTCAGTTTATATGCTCACCTGGACTCTGATTTTTTTTCGCTGTCAGTAGAATGAGTAGGGGGTTCTGCCTCTCCCATTTTTGTATTGATGGGTAAGGTTAGCCTCTTGCCCTTCTTTCCAGCATAGCTAAGCAGACATTGCCTAAAAGTAGCAAGTTGTGCCATACCTCGATGGTTGATGGAGCATTTAGAATACCAGAACCATCGTTTACTTTTTTCAAGAGGTCTGTGAGTTTCCCAGCTGCACATGAACGATCTGGTTATAGATAGTGAACCTCACCGTGGTGGCCTGATGGAAGGTATTGAACTTCACCGTGGGGGCCTTGTGGAAGATAGTGAACCTCAGCATGATGGCCTGGTGGAAGGTATTGAACTTCACCGTGGGGGCCTTGTGGAAGATAGTGAACCTCAGCATAATGGCCTGGTGGAAGGTATTGAACTTCACCGTGGGGGCCTTGTGGAAGATAGTGAACCTCAGCATGGTGGCCTGGTGGCCTGGTGGAAGGTATTGAACTTCACTGTGGTGGCCTGGTGGAAGGTTTTGAACTTCACCGTGGGGGCCTTGTGGAAGATAGCGAACCTCAGCATGGTGGCCTGGTGGAAGGTATTGAACTTCACCGTGGTGGCCTGGTGGAAGATAGTGAACCTCAGCATGGTGGCCTGGTGGAAGATAGTGAATCTCAGCATGGTGGCCTGGTTGCTTAAACAAGTTAGACATATAAATGAGATTGATTGTTTTTTATATTCTAGTTTGGGTGTAGAAGAGAAACCTGTTTGTGTGGCCGCCACTGTCACCAATATTCCCCCATCACCAAGCAGCACCACCAGAGCGGCTACAAGAGGCCAATATATCTTCAATACGTAGGGAGACACTGGTCAGAGAAATAGCAAACATCTGACTAAAGCTAAAGGAATCTTACAGGAGTCAAGAAACGCGAGAACTAAAAGCCATAAATGAAATTGAAAGAAACCTAAGGTATATCTTTACTTATGCCAAATCAAAGTCTAGAACAACATCCAGCAGTGGGCCCCTACTTAAATGGGATGGGTCCTACACAGATGACAGCAAGGAAATGAGTGAGCTACTTAAGTCCCAATATGACTCAGTTTTCAGCGAGGGACTAACCAGAGTGAGAATCGAAGACCTCAATGAATTTTTTTATGAGAGACAGAATTTGGTAGACACACACCTATCTGATATTATTCTGACGCCAAATGACTTTGAAAAGGCGATAAAGGACATGCCCATGCACTCTGCATCAGACCCTGACTCATGGAGCTCCGTGTTCATCATGAACGGCAAGAAGCCCTATCATGTGCTTTTAACATCCTGTGGAGAGGGAGCATGGACACGGGGGTCCTCCCACAGTTGCTAAAAACAACAGACATAGCCTCACACCACAAAGGAGACAGTAAAGCAGTAGCAAAGAACTACATACAGATAGCACTAACGTCCCATATCATAAAAATTTTTGAAAGGATTCTAAGAAGCAAGATCGCCAAACCTCTAGATACCCATCAGTTACACAACCCAGGGCAGCATGAGTTTAGAGCAGGTCGTTCCTGCCTGTCCCAACTACTGGACTACTACGACAAGGTCCAGGATGCTCTAGAAGACAAACAGAATGCAGATGTAATATACACAGACATTGCAAAAGCCTTTGACAAGTGTGACCATGGTGTAATAGAGCACAAAATGTATGATAAAGTATTAAGAGGAAAGTCGGTAGATGGATCCACAAGGCACAGTACTCGTTCCATCGTGTTCCTCATCCTCATATCGGACATAGACAGGGATATAAGCCACAACATCGTTTCTTCCTTTGCAGATGACACCCGAATTTTTATGACAGTGTCCTCCATTGAAGAGACCGCAAGACTCCAGGCGGACATCAACCAATTCTTTAAATAGGCTGCAGAAAACAATATAAAGTTCGATGATGAGAAATTTCAATTACTCCTATATGGAAAACGTGAGGAAATTAAAACTGCATCTGAGTATAAAACAAATTCCAACCACACAATAGAGCGAGGGTGATCATGTCAGAGGATCTCACCTTCAAGGACCATAACATTGTATCAATCGCATCTGCTAGAAAAATGACAGGATGGATGAGAACCCAAGCCCATGATGACACTTTTCAGGTTGCTTGTTCTATCTGGACTGGAATATTGCTGCACACTAACAGCACCTTTCAAGGCAGGTGAAACTGCTGACCTAGAAAATGTACAGAGAACTTTCACAGCATGTATAATTACTGGGAACGCTTGAAGTTCCTAAACCTGTACTCCCTAAAATGCAGGAGGGAGACATACGTGATTATGTACACCTGGAAAATCCTAGAGGGACTAGTACCAAACTTGCACACGAAAATCATTCCCTACGAAAGCAAAAGACTCGGCAGACGGTGCAACATCCCCCCAATGAAAAACTGGGGTGCCACTAGCACGATAAGAGACAACACTATAAGTGTCAGGGTCCTAAGCCTGTTCAAGTGCCTCCCAGCATACATAAGGGGGATTACCAATAGACCCCTGGCTATCTTCAAGCAGGCACTGGACAGGCACCGAAAGTCAGTACCTGACTGTTTTTTGTACATTGGATTACGTGTGGCCAGCAGTTACAGCCTGGTTGATCAGGCCCTAATCCACCATGAGGCCTGGTCATAGACCAGGCCGTGGAGGCGTTGACCCCCGGAACTCTTTCCAGGTATACCATGACCACCATGTCTGAGTAACATTTCTGCCATCATCTAACATCTCCCACCACCGCCACTAATATTCACCTTTCGTCACCATTACCATCAACACTAATACACCATCCCTGTCATCATCACCATTAATACCCCACCACCACCACCAACACATTCCATCACCATCATACTACCACCAACATTAATTCAACACCATCACCACCATAAATATACTACCACCATCGACTCTATTACACCACCACCATGAGTAAATAACGCCTCTACCTTCATCTGTCCTCACCAGATAATATCATTTATGACACATTAATTCGAATAAAACACCAGCATCTTCCCCATCATCATGCCTGAGTAACACCTCTACCATCATCTGCCATCACCACTATCACCATCACCAGCTTCCTTACCGCCAACAATGATATACCACCACTATCTATTATTAATGATCAATGCCATTAATACACCACCAACAACACCTATCACCACTAACACCCTTCATCATCACCATTAATACACCACCACCACCACCATCTTCCATACCCATCACCATCACACCACCACCATCTTCTATACCCATCACCATCACACCACCACCAACATCCTCCATACCCATCGCCATCACACCACTACCTTCACCTTCCATACTCATCACCATCACACCACCACCAACATCTTCTATACCCATCACCATCACACCACCACCAACATCTTCCAGACCCATCACCATCACACCACTACCATCACCTTCCATACTCATCACCATCACACCACTACCAACATCTTCCATACTCATCACCATCACACCACCACTAACTCCATTCTTCTCTGCACCTCTGCCACTTGGGTGAGACATATAAATGTTTATTATGTATCTCACGCTTAAAATACTTACTCAGTCTCTGTTAGAGGTAATCTGTATTAAGTGTGGATGATATGCATGCTGAGATAAGAGGGGGAGTCTTGTGCATAAGTTTGCAGTATATTTACTCTGGCGTAGGTACTCTGAGTGAAGTGTGGAAGTTATGCGTGAGATGCAGAGGATGGTGTATGTACTGAGTCCTGCTTATTATTTTGGTTATCAGGAGCTACATTTGGAGGGTTTGCAGTATATATCTCTCCTTCGAAAAGTTTACCCTGTATTTAAATAATAAAATATTTTTAATATGTTTTAGTTTACACTTTTTAACTCGTAGTGAAATTAAATAAAGGGGTGAAATAAGACTGAGATCACGACGGTGTTTATGCCAGTCTAAGGACAACAATACCTGAATTACATCTGGAGAGAGTTCCGGGGGTCAACGCCCCCGCGGCCCGGTCTGTGACCAGGCCTCCTGGTGGATCAGAGCCTGATCAACCAGGCTGTTGCTGCTGGCTGCACGCAAACCAACGTACGAGCCACAGCCCGGCTGGTCAGGAACCGACTTTAGGTGCTTGTCCAGTGCCAGCTTGAAGACTGCCAGGGGTCTGTTGGTAATCCCCCTTATGTATGCTGGGAGGCAGTTGAACAGTCTCGGGCCCCTGACACTTATTGTATGGTCTATTAACGTGCTAGTGACACCCCTGCTTTTCATTGGGGGGATGTTGCATCGTCTGCCAAGTCTTTTGCTTTCGTAGTGAGTGATTTTCGTGTGCAAGTTCGGTACTAGTCCATCACAACCTAAGTATAAATTATGAAAAAAAAAATCGAATTTCATTTCTATGTAAACATAAGTTGGGAAAAAAGTTTTGATCCAGGAAATGGAGTCAAGAGAAACTCTAAGGACACCAAAATTTCGTTCTATGACATATAAGTCTTGGAAAACTAACCACCGGAGTCAACTCATCTATTAGCCACTCAGGAAAAAATGCCTATTTGCCACTCTGTCATTCGCCATTCAAACTGAAAATCTACTACTTATCACTCTACTTGGTTATGCTTCACTGTGCAGCATTGTAATGGTAGCAGACAAGTTAGTGTGGCTGCAGGTGTTGACTTGCATTGTTGCCAAGTGTTAAAATGTTATTAATATTGCTACATACAGTAAATTAGTAAACTATGTAACAGATGTAGGTAAACACGTGACATATGGTAAACTAACTAAGTGATCCAAATATCATCAAGTGTTAACTTTGTATATCAAAATTTGAAAGAACGCAGAAAAAACACAATCATTGCAAACGTTACCTGTGTTAAAATCTTTTACAATTACCAGTACCTTTAGATGTATGAAGTTAACTGACACTGTTTATTTATCCAACAGATGTGGGTTCTGACATTCTTGGCGACTACGTTCATCTTGGTAGCCACTTGCTTTATTAGGTGGTGTCGTGTTACTTTCACTGGTTATAAAAGCAGGTGAGTGGTCACTGTATCCATCAGTAAATGAATGGCACTTATTGTTTACGACTGTAGGGAGGTGCCTATCATAGGAGATTCCGATGATTCACGTCCACTCCTCCCCACTACCATGTGTGTCAACTCACTTGCCTGCTATAATTTGAAGCTCACTCTTTATTGATCACTTCCGTTCTTATTCTCATGTTATTGCAATATACACTGATACTTCTAAATCCTCTGATCATGTAAGAAAGTAATCCTGAGTCATTCACTAGAATCGGTCATTGTTTTCACAGCAAAGTTATATGCAGTCCTCTCTGCTATCACAGACATTGTTGAGATGTCTTCCTCATGCTTCATAGTTGTATCAGACTCCCACAGTCCGTCACAGGCTATCCAGAAATTCGACTTCCCTAATTCAATAGTTCCTTTTACACAATTTTGGACACACCGATGTTTGATGTTCAGGGCAAGAAACGAGCAAACTCAGCTGTCCGTTCAGTCGTTAATGACCTCCCAGTTTCCCAGAGGTATTCCTTTCTCGGACTTTTTTTGAGTGATCACTCGACAGTTCCATGACCGCAACAACGTTTGTGCTAGTTAGGCCACAGCAAACTGTTTTCTTTCAAAACACTCTTAATGGTCTAGCTGTCTTTTCACAGCGGTCGTGTCTGGGAGACTGCACGGACCCTTCAATGAGGAAAATCCTGGCACCACTCTGCGAGTAGTTGGGCGACACTGTTAGCAGCCAGTGTCCTGTCTGCCCCATCATTTGAGAGGGACGTGACCTTTCAATGATTACATTCTTCTATTAATAGCCTACTTCTCACCTCCTGACATTATATATATGGCTCCACACTGTCACTCCAACTTCACATTGTTTCAGATTATGGAACAATATTCTTCTCTAGGCTGAGAGACTGACCACCTCAAAACTTCGTCTTCAAGGCTGATGGACTGATTACATCGTCTTCACATCTCTTCTGGTTTTACCAACTTTTCTGTACTCGACTGAAGCCTATTATGTAGGCAAAACGTTTAGAAATATAGATACCTAACTGTTGCATAAGTATCTTACCTAACAACACATCTATTCTCAGAAAATCATAGTTATGCTCACAGAACATTAATACTGGATAACCGTAGCTTGCTAGGTTGATTATTATTACAACTAAAACTTAGCGCTACGTGGTCTTACTTAAATCAACGATTTTAGACAAAGGCTATTAAGACCTTCCTCATTATCAGACAAAAACTCCTCCTCACGGGTACATTGTCCTTCTAGTTGTAAAAGTTCTGAGAACTTCTGTAACCTTATTGCTATAAGAATCATGTAGTTTACGTTATTATTAACATAATTTTTATGATCATCATGATTTTTGCCTTCAAGACATAATCATCAAACGTACCCAAGATGTTAGGCATAATTATGTTGATGATGGCATCATCCTCTAAGATGATCATATGGGCATTATGTAGAGCTAAACCCTACAAAAATGCCAGGAGAGTTAAGGCCCCTCTCACTTTGCCCTAATTAAGAAATGAACGTGAATATGACTGGTTTTCTTATGAAAAAAAGTTTTTCATTTTTTTCAATTCAATTCAATTCAATTCAAACTTTATTCTCTATAAGTATTACAATGCTGAGTTTACAGAATTTGGTTATTGTGTGGTTTACATGTAGTAAAATAATAATTACAGAGTGTACCACTAGAATGCCTAGCATGGCTAGGCATTTTGGGCAGACTTATATTAAATCTTAGGTTTAAAATGTTACAAAATTATGAGATAAGTTGGTATTATGGCTAAGTGACTAAATACTAGTTGTGAGTTTAGCAATGTGAATGCTTTTGTTTTGGCACTATACATAGTTTCAGTATTGGAGTATCACAGGCCAACTTTTGACTAGTTAAGATTCATTATTTTGAGATTGAGATTGATATTTCTGTTTATGGTCAAATGGGTGAGTGAGTGTAAGTGTGAACCACCAGGTGGTATTCGTATTATTAGTTGACAGGGTGTATCAGGGAGTTAAGATGTTTTCTGATGGTAGTTTTGAAGGTGATGAATGTGTCTGCAGTTTTGGAATTTTCAGGTAGGGTGTTCCAGATTTTAGGGCCTTTGACATACATTGAATTTTTGTAAAGGTTTAGTCGGACACGGGGAATGTCATAGAGATGTTTGTGTCTGGTGTTGTGCCTGTGGGTTCTGTCACAACTATCAAGAAAGCGTTTTAGGTCAAGGTTAATATTGGAATTTAAGGTCCTGTAGATGTAGATTGCACAGTAGTAAGTGTGGATGTACTGAACAGGGAGTAAGTTTAGATCTATGAAGAGTGGGGAGGGGGTGTTGCCAGGGATGGGATTTAGTGATTATTCTTACTGCGGCTTTTTTTTGGGTTATTATTGGCTTTAGGTGTGTTGCTGCAGTTGAACCCCAAGCACAGATAGCATAGGTGAGGTATGGATATATAAGTGAGTGGTATAGTGTGAGAAGGGCAGTTTGCGGCACGTAGTATCGTATCTTGGAGAGGATCCCAACCGTTTTGGATACTTTTTCGGTTATGTGTTGGATATGGGTGCTGAAGTTCAGGTTGTTGTCGAGGTATAGGCCTAGGAATTTGCCCTCATTATGCCTGGTAATTAGAGTGTTGTCGATCTTAATGTTAATTTGCGCATCTCCTGCTCTGCTACCAAACATAATGTAGTAGGTTTTGTCAACATTAAGCGTAAGTTTATTGGTTGTCATCCAAGTCGATATTTTGATCAGCTCCTCATTAACAATGGTGTTGAGGGTTGCAAGATTAGGGTGAGAGATGACATAAGTCGTGTCGTCAGCAAAGAGAATGGGGTTCAGGTGTCGAGATACGTTTGGAAGATCATTGATGTATATGAGGAAGAGCAGGGGACCAAGGACACTTCCCTGCGGAACTCCAGTATCAAGTGGCTGTGTTGTTGATGCTGTGTCTTTAATGGTGACATACTGATACCTATTAGTAAGGTAAGATTTGAAATATGCAAGCGCATGGCCTCTTATACCATAATGGTCAAGTTTGTGGAGTAGGATGCCGTGGTCTACTCTGTCAAAAGCTTTTCTTAGGTCAATAAAAATTCCTAGTGGATATTCCTTATTTTCCAATGCTGTGTAAAGCAGATCTAGCATTTTTATAATTGCATAGTTAGTGCTTTTATTTTTCCTGAATCCAAATTGGCAGGGGTTGAGTATGTTTTGTGACGTTATAAATGAATATAGTCTCCTGTGCACGAGTTTCTCAAAGATTTTGGATAGCAATGGTAAGTTTGATATTGGCCTATAGTTGTTTAAATCTGTAGGGTCACCACCTTTATGTATTGGTGTAACCCTTGCCATCTTGAGTAGTTTCGGGAAGGTGCTAGCTTCTAGTGACTTGTTAAAAAGCAATGAGATAATATGCGAGAGGACATGGGCCACTCTCTTGTACAATAATGGTGGGACATGAGACAGATTCCCTGAGTTATTTTTAAGTGACTTTATAATCTCGGTGACTTCCGTGGGCTCAGTTGGAGCAAGATAGAAGGAATTTGGGAAATTCCCATCTAGGTAGTCCCCGGCATGGGCATTGGTACGTGGGATTTTATTGGCGAGATTAGAACCTATGGTTGAGAAGAAGTCGTTTATCTTGATAGCTGTGTCGGTGGGTTGCAGTGGTGTTTCATTAGGTTTAGTTAGGACAATATTCTTGTTTTTTTTCAGTTTGTGGGTCCCTAGAATCTGAGTGTTTTCCAGGTCTTTTTTATATCTCCTCTTGTGTCAGTGAATCTACTGGAGTAGTATAGTTGTTTGGCTTTCTTTATTACTTTGGTGAGGACTGATGAATAGTGTTTAAGAATATCTTTGTGTATTAAGCCCTGTCTATATTGCTTTTCATATTGGTGTTTCTTATCAATGGATTTCAGAATGGTGCTGGTTAGCCATGGGCAACCAAGCCGTTTGTTTGTGATCTGTTTCGTTTTTATAGGACAATGTTTGTTGTATAGTCTAAGTAGTTTGGTAAGAAAAATGTCTGTCCAGTCGCCAATACCATTGGCCTTGGAGAATTCTGTAGGCCAGTCAACAGTCTCTAGGTCAGCTGTGAACTTCCTTATTGAGGCCTCATCATGGAGTCTAAATGAGACTTTGTTGTATTCAAGTGGTGGTTTACTAATGTTTGTCAAGAGGAAGGTAGGGTAGTGGTCTGTAGTGCTATCTGTGATTATCCCTGATTTAAGGGGGGCTAGTATATTGGTCCATATGTGGTCTATTATGGTTGCACTTGTTTCAGTGAGCCTGGTTGGTTTAGTTATTGTTGGTATGAGAAGTGTGTTGTTCATATTGTTGATGAAATCAGTTACAGGCTGATCATCTAGTAGGCCAAGGTTGATGTTGAAGTCTCCAGCTAAGAGAAGGTGGTGCTTATTCATTTGTCTGTTTGTTATTAGTGCCTTTAATTTCTCACTGAAGTTTGGGATGTTAGTGTGGGGTATCCGGTAAATGGCACCGATTGTTATAGGCGTCTTAAGATTTTTTTACAGTAAAATTAGCAAAAATGTATTCTCCATATTCATCACTAAAGCAATTGGTGCTGATACAAGATAATTGGTTAGAGTAATAGATTGCAATACCACCCCCAACTTGGTATGGTCTGCAGTTGTGGATTGCTGTGTATCCTGGTAGAGGGTAGATATCTATTGTGTCCTGTTTTAGCCAGGTCTCGGTAAGAATAATGCAGGAGAAGGGTGTCTTTAGTGATTCAAGGAGTGCCAGGAGGTCATCATAGTGTTTGCTTAAGGACCTGATGTTGTAGTTAAGTACTGATAGACTTTTATCATTGTTTAGGATAGTGCTGGCTTGTGATGCTGTGTAATAAAGGCAGTTACTTTCCAATAGGTTTTGATTGTGTGTCAGATTATGTAGGTTTAGATCAGGGTCAACGTGATCAATCATCTTCTAGGTTTAAATTATGGTTATTTATATCCTGAGTTGTGTGTTGAGTTTTAGTACTGATATCTGTAGTGGTGGGAAGTTTGGACAAGTATATAGCTATAGCATTTTGGTCATGTAGAGTATAGTCACTAATACACATAATGAAGTTGGTGTTGTCTGTGTGTTGTGCTGGAATGAGCTAAAGTACAACTAGGTATAAACTAATAATATAAAAATACAAATTAAAAATAGCACAAGACTCTCACTAGTAATTACACTATGGTCTAATAAAATGACTTTGGTACTGACTATGTACTGAGCTAGAATGAGCTATAGTACAACTGAGTTTAATCTAATGATATAAAAAAGGCACAAGACTCTCAGTTGTAATTGCACCAAGGTGTTATATAAGTTGTTTACAAGAATTAGAGTATAACTAGATTTAAATTGACAAGATAATATATACAAGTTAAGGTAGCAAAAGAATAAAAAAAAGTAGAAAAAAAAATATATGAGGTAGTTGGTACTAGTTAGCAAAAGATAGTTAAGAGCCTTGAACAATAATATAATTGAAATATACACTAATTGCACACACAATATAGTCACTAAGATATGAAAACAATCTTAGAGTAGGACTTACAATATAAACTTATAATATAAAAATACAAATTGAAATGGTACTTGCAATTGCACTAGAGTCTGGTATAGGTTGTTGACAAGATCAAGATTATAACTAGATTTAAATTGACAAAATAAAATTCACAATTAAAGTACCAGAAGAATAATAGTAAAAAATAACAATGGTAATGTCTTGGTTATAATATGATAGTAAGATGGTACACAGGTACACAGGTACACAGGTACACAGGTACACAGGTACAAAGGATAATATAAAGGTTGGAGTTGAATATACAAACTTGAAAATTTGGCAACAAAATGTTATGGGAAGTATAAAATAATGTTTAATGTACAAAAGTAAAATTGACTGGTAGTAAATATGGTGTTTAATAAAATTTTAGTAAGTAATAATGATTACAAAAAAAGTGAAAAAGTAATGTTTATTTCATTCAATATTGCACTGGTAGTTATACTTGAGGTTATTTGGCAGTACAGGGTAATTAAGAGTACTCTAAGATAGTAAATGTGGTATTAAAACAGATAAAGATAATTAGACAAGTAATGGTTATTAAATGTCAAAAATGTTGAGAGTAAATTGAAATTATAGTAAAAATGGTAATTATTAATTTTAGTAAGTAATATCAATTGATAATATTTGAAAAAATAAGAGGTAGTAATATGGACAGAAAAAGTATCAATTCAGCTAATGTTTAAGCAAACAATAGTAAATAAGAAAATTACATAAGGTGACTTATGCTTACTAGTAAAATCACAAAATGAGGTAGTTGATTATTTAATTACTAAGAGATTGTACAATGAAATTTGAACAATAATGGAGCAAAACATACACTACACTACGTAGGCTTTTAGGTTGGACATTGTTTAGTTATTCTCTGTAAGATTAGTATCCCTGAGAAATCGTGATAGATCATTCTCGTTAGTGATTGTGTACAGTTAACCTACATTTGTTTTCCTAACTAGAATTTTCCCATCCCGTGTGAAGCATTGGTGTATTGTGTCATTATTCTCCCGCTTAAGTTTTCTGACTCTATACAGGAGGTTCTGACGTCTTTTGGTAAGACACTCGTTTATGTATACCTCTTTCTTTACTTTAATAGATGCAATAATTAAGTCTTTTTTCCTGTCATGTGAGTGGTTTGACTTACTTGACAGACAATGCATAAGAAAAAGAATAAACTTCTACAACGTTTCAATGAGTCACCTGGGCGAACACGGAGTCATGAAGCGGTACTGGTCGGTCAGTGAGGCAATCCTGGTAGGAACTGTCACATCTATACTCTCCCAGCTGCTAGATCTTTGAATAGATTTAACAATAGCACAAGCAGTCTCCACGAGAGAGTTTTCAATGCTGGATACAGTACTCGCTAAAGACTTCGAACGTAATTAATTTCCGATACTGGATATCTTCATAAAACTTTGTCCATTTAATTAACTCGTATAATTCACTGAGGACTCAGTCACACCCCTGACCATCTCACGACCTGCCACCATTTGCCTCAGCATATGGTAGCCTTTCAGTCAAGCCCACTGTTCCTCCTCACTTTTAATATATGCGCTGCTCTGTTCATGGTTTTGGTCTGGAAACATTTTAGAGAAAGGGTGAACATATCTATTAACTATGGAGTTACCTAACAGAATGCTGCATACACTGCAATACGTCTGTACCTAATGGTTGACGTATCCCGTAAATAAAATGCCATAGATCATATATAATGATAACAGTCTAAAGCATGAAAAAGCCACTGATGTGCAGAGAGGCTGTAACCTTCGTGAATTACTCCACCCCCAAAAGGATGGCCAGCTCAGAATTCAAGATGAATTCCTAAAACATGTATTAAGAATAAGATATCTTTCTTACATTAGCTCAATCTTCTGTTCTGGCATGTGTGTCAGATTTAATGCAGGCTTCTTGTTTTAACTGTATGAATGTATAGCCTGTTACCCGATTTATCGCAGCAGATTTTATTATATATGATACCTTTAGTAATGAATCTCAAGTACGTGGATTAGTTATGCCAGTCTCCGATATAGTTGATGTCCTATCATTACCATCAAGAAGGTCACCCAGGCATTTTAACAATGTCTTCTTAATATGGCGTCTTCTCAAAATCTCAACATGTTGTTTTCTCCGTGAGTATAAAGGCCATGCCCATTGAATATTACTGGCAATTTGAAAATAGGTTGATCATAAGCTGTTTTTGAGGTTCGTCCCTTATGAAATACATTTATTTATCCAGAAGAAAATAAAGGAAGTGCTGGGACCGCAATGTGATCAATATTTTCATTTGACTAATTTACATTATTCATAATATTGTCTCATTTAACAAATCTTTTTAAGGTTGATCGTGGTCTGATGATAAGTTGATGACATTACAGACATAATTGCACCACTGGTTTTCCCCTTCCATATATACTTTCTAACTTGGTTTCGTGTTCCATCATTTCAACAGCTGTTGTCGTGAGAACGCCAATCTTAAAAGACTGCAAACAGATAGGACCATTTTCTTCAAACTGTTTAATAGTAGAGATGACAAAATCAGTAATCATAGTGAAAATACGATCCTATGGAACATAAATTCTTATCCTGTGAAGAGTACCAACATGTCTTTGGATATTATCTTGGAACGTACTGTATATATGCCGTAACGAAGAGAAGCAGTGGAGGTTAATAATTTTGATTGTGTTTGGTGTCTTGTGGCTCTACTCTCACTCTATGAACAATTATACATTAACAACCGTGTTATAGATAGTGCAGCTTGTTACTGATAATTTGCCTCGTTATTTAAAGCGGTTCCCTGCAGTGTCATGATAATAAGAATAAACAATGATGAAGATACAGAATCACCTACAAAATTCCCGTCAAATGATATATTCGTGGTTGAATATATCATGATATATGAGGTCAACTACACATGACTTGATGACAATCTCAATTTTAACATCAAGTTAGCAAGCTTTCCTGGTGGATTTCCCCCAGCAATCCCACAGGATACCTGCTGTACATCATGTCCAACAGTCCCACAGGATAACTGCTGTACGTCATGTCTAGCAGTACCACAGGATAACTGCTGTACATCATGTCCAGCAGTTCCACAGGATAACTGCTGTACATCATGTCCAACAGTACAACAGGATAACTGCTGTACGTCATGTCCAACAGTCCCACAGGATAACTGCTGTACATCATGTCCAACAGTACCACAGGATAATTGCTGTACATCATGTCCAACAGTCCCACAGGATAGCTGCTGTACATCATGTCCAACAGTCCCACAGGATAACTGCTGTACATCATGTCCAACAGTCCCACAGGATAACTGCTGTACGTCATGTCCAACAGTCCCACAGGATAGCTGCTGTACATCATGTCCAACAGTCCCACAGGATAGCTGCTGTACATCATGTCCAACAGTCCCACAGGATAACTGCTGTACATCATGTCCAACAGTCCCACAGGATAACTGCTGTACATCATGTCCAACAGTACCACAGGATAACTGCTGTACATCATGTCTAACAGTCCCACAGGATAACTGCTGTACATCATGTCCAACAGTCCCACAGGATAGCTGCTGTACATCATGTCCAACAGTCCCACAGGATAACTGCTGTACATCATGTCTAACAGTCCCACAGGATAACTGCTGTACATCATGTCCAACAGTACCACAGGATAACTGCTGTACATCATGTCCAACAGTCCCACAGGATAACTGCTGTACGTCATGTCCAACACTGTGTTTATAAATGGAGGAAATATTATTTTAATAATGATGTGTAGGGTACTGTCAGTTTTCAGGACCTAAATACTCTCGTGGCCTCAACACCCAGTACATCTCGCATATAAGGAATTAGTTCTGCAAAAGTTGCGCTATTGGTGGCATGTGTCTTCCTTCAAACATGTGATGTGTTTACCTTTTCACAATTTTTGTCATACAGAGCAGGTATATGGGGTGACATTTCGTTTCTGTATCTACCACATAACGTATACTCAGCAGTGCATATTGTTAATCTAGTACACGTTGCTGGTCCTGCATATTCATAGCTCACTATCTAACCTTTGTGTTCAGATCTCCAGCTGACACATTACGAGGGTGGGAGATGGTAAAATTCGGAGAATGCAAAAAAAAAAAAAGAAATTATCAGCCACTGCTACTTATCCACTACCAACAATGGAATGGTCTGTGACGCAAATTAACTTCTCAACTCATTCTTGTCAAATTTTTTTATTTCCAATTTACGAATGGTACAGTTTATGAAGTAACCGTAATAATCATTCATTATTTTTAAGGTCTTTTGCTACTTTTCTTCTACAAGGTTGTCTGGAAAAAAGTAAACTGGAAAAAAAGGCAATGTGTTAAAAAATGAACATAGCAAAGTTTGGCCATTTAAACAATGATATAAGCACAGACAAGATATCATAATTATGTTGGAACAATATCGCGAGAAATTATTTTTTAAATACAACTGGCTTACTGAAAGATAACTTAAATGACACGTAATGTTATGCAAGTCAAGACCTGTATCCTCTTTTCATTATTAAATGAGGTATAAGGATGTAAAAATATGCATGGAAGCCAAATTTTTAAAATGACCACAATGGTCAACACTTTTGGAATCCGGTTGGGGTCAAATATTTACATTCACTGTTTCAGCCCATATTAACTCTGTGTGACATGTTCCGTGATGCCTGGTTGCTGGATGATGCCCTGGTTGCTGGATGATGCCCTGGTTGCTGGATGATGCCCTGGTTGCTGGATGATGCCCTGGTTGCTGGATGATGCCCTGGTTGCTGGATGATGCCCTGGTTGCTGGATGATGCCCTGGTTGCTGGATGATGCCCTGGTTGCTGGATGATGCCCTGGTTACTGGATGATGCCCTGGTTGCTGGATGATGCCCTGGTTGCTGGATGATGCCCTGGTTGCTGGATGATGCCCTGGTTACTGGATGATGCCCTGGTTGCTGGATGATGCCCTGGTTGCTGGATGATGCCCTGGTTGCTGGATGATGCCCTGGTTGCTGGATGATGCCCTGGTTGCTGGATGATGCCCTGGTTGCTGGATGATGCCCTGGTTGCTGGATGATGCCCTGGTTACTGGATGATGCCCTGGTTGCTGGATGATGCCCTGGTTGCTGGATGATGCCCTGGTTGCTGGATGATGCCCTGGTTGCTGGATGATGCCCTGATTGCTGGATGATGCCCTGGTTGCTGGATGATGCCCTGGTTGTTGGATGATGCCCTGGTTGCTGGATGATGCCCTGGTTGCTGGATGATGCCCTGGTTGCTGGATGATGCCCTGATTGCTGGATGATGCCCTGGTTGCTGGATGATGCCCTGGTTGCTGGATGATGCCCTGGTTACTGGATGATGCCCTGGTTGCTGCATGATGCCTTGGTTGCTGGATGATGCCTTGGATGCTGGATGATGCCATGATTGCTGGATGATGCCCTGGGTGCTGGATGATTCCTTGGTTGCTGGATAGTACCCTGGTTGCTGGATGATGCCTTGGTTGCTGGATGATGCCTTGGTTGCTGGATGATGCCCTGGTTGCTGGATTATTCCCTGGTTGCTGGACGATGCCCTAGTTGCCGGATGATGCCCTGGTTGCTGGATGATGCCCTGGTTGCTGGATGATACCTTGGTTGCTGGATGATGCCCTGGTTGCTGGATGATGCCCTGGTTGCTGCATGATGCCTTGGCTGCTGGATGATGCCTTGGATGCTGGATAATGCCATGATTGCTGGATGATGCCCTGGTTGCTGGATGATGCCTTGGTTGCTGGATGGTACCCTGGTTGCTGGATAATGCCCTGGTTGTTGGATGATGTCTTGGGTGCTGGATGATGCCCCGGTTGCTGGATGATGCCTTGGTTGCTGGATGATGCCCTGGTTGCTGAATGATGCCCTGGTTGCTGGATGATGCCTTGGTTGCTGGATGATGCCCTGGTTGCTGGATGATGCCCTGGTTGCTGGATTATGCCTTGGTTGCTGAATAATGCCTTGGTTGCTGGATGATGCCCTGGTTGCCGGATGATGCCCTGGTTGCTGGATGATGCACTGGTTGCTGGATGATGCCCTGGTTGCTGGATGATACCCTGGTTGCTGGATGATGCCCTGGTTGCTGGATGATGCCTGGTTGCTGGATGATGCCCTGGTTGCTGGATGATGCCCTGGTTGCTGGATGATACCCTGGTTGCTGGATGATGCCGTGGTTGCTGGATGATGATGTCCTGGATCCTGGATAATGCCGTGGTTGCTGAATGATGCCCTGGTTGCTGAATGATGCCCTTGTTGCCGAATGATGCCCTGGTTGCTGAATGATGCCCAGGTTGCTGGATGATGCCCTGCTTGCTGAATGATGCCCTGCTTGCTGAATGATGCCCTGCTTGCTAAGTGATGTTGCGATGGTTGCTGAAAGATGCCCTGGTTGCTGAATGATGCCCTGGTTGCTGAATGATGCCCTTGTTGCCGAATGATGCCCTGGTTGCTGAATGATGCCCAGGTTGCTGGATGATGCCCTGCTTGCTGAATGATGCCCTGCTTGCTGAATGATGCCCTGCTTGCTAAGTGATGTTGCGATGGTTGCTGAAAGATGCCCTGGTTGCTGAATGATGCCCTGGTTGCAGAATGATGCCGTGGATATTGAATGATGCCCTGGTTGCTAATGGATGCCCTGGCTGCCGAATGATGCCATGGTTGCTGGATTATGCCCTGGTTGCTGAATGATGCCCTGGTTGCTGAACGATGCCCTAGTTGCTGAATGATGCATTGGTTGCCTAGTGATGCACTGGTTGCTGGATAATACCATGGTTGCTGAATGATACCCAGGATACTTAATGATGCCCTGGCTGCTGAATGATGCCCTGGTTGCTGAATGATGCCCTGGTTGCTGAATGATACCATGGTTGCTGAATGATACCCAGGATACTTAATGATGCCCTGGCTGCTGAATGATGCCCTGGTTGCTGAATGATGCCCTGGTTGTTGAATGATGCCGTGGTTACTGAATGATGCCCTGTTTGCTGAATGATGCCCTGGCTGCTGAATGATGCCCTCTTTGCTGAAGGATGCCCTGGTTGCTGAATGATGCTGTGGTTACTGAATGATGCCACGGTTGCCGAATGATGCACTGGTTGCCGGATGATGCCCTAGTTGCTGAATGATGCCCTGGTTGCTGAGTGATGCCCTGGTTGCTGAATGATGCCATGGTTTCCGAATGATGCACTGGTTGCTGGATGATGCCCTGGTTGCTGAATGATACCCTGGTTGCTGAATGATGCCCAGGTTGCTGGATGATGCCTTGGTTGCTGAATGATACCCAGGATACTTAATGATGCCCTGGCTGCTGAATGATGCCCTGGTTGCTGAATGATGCCCTGGTTGTTGAATGATGCCGTGGTTACTGAATGATGCCCTGTTTGCTGAATGATGCCCTGGCTGCTGAATGATGCCCTCTTTGCTGAAGGATGCCCTGGTTGCTGAATGATGCTGTGGTTACTGAATGATGCCACGGTTGCCGAATGATGCACTGGTTGCCGGATGATGCCCTAGTTGCTGAATGATGCCCTGGTTGCTGAGTGATGCCCTGGTTGCTGAATGATGCCATGGTTTCCGAATGATGCACTGGTTGCTGGATGATGCCCTGGTTGCTGAATGATACCCTGGTTGCTGAATGATGCCCAGGTTGCTGGATGATGCCTTGGTTGCTGAATAAACCATACCCCCGGCCGGGATTGAACCCGCGGTCATAGAGTCTCAAAACTCCAGCCCAATCGTGTCATTACGATTTCTTGAGTCTGGTTGCTGAATGATACCCTGGTTGCTGAATGATGCCCAGATTGCTGGATGATGCCCTGCTTTCTGCATGATACCCTGCTTGCTGGATGATGCCCTGCTTGCTGGATGATGCCCTGCTTGCTGAATGATTCCCTGGTTGCTGGATGATGCCCTAGTTGCTGAATGTCACCCTGGTTGCTGAATAATACCTTGGTTGCTGGATGATGCCTTGGTTGCTGAATGATGCCTTCGTTGTTGGATGATGCCCTGGTTGCTGGATGATGCCCTGGTTGCTGAATGATGCCCTGGTTGCTGAATGATGCCCTGATTGCTGAAAGATGTACTGGTTACTGAATGATGCCCTGGTTGCTTAATGATGCCCTGGTTGCTGAATGATGCTAAGGTTGCTGAATGATGCCTTGGTTGCTGAATGATGCCTTGGTTGCTGAATGATGCCCTGGTTGCTGAATGATGCCCTGGTTGCTTAATGATGCCCTGGTTGCTGAATGATGCTCTGGTTGCTTAATGATGCCCTGGTTGCTGAATGATGCCCTGGTTACTGAATGATGCCCTGGTTGCTGAATGATGCCCTGGTTGCTGAATGTGATGTGCTGCTTGCTGTTGTAGTCTTTACATAACCTTCTATGTGATGGGTGACAGGCTGGGTGATAGGTGATAGACTGGGAGATGGGTGATAGCCTGGGTGATGGATGATATGCTGGGTAATGGGTGATAGGCTGGGTGATGGGTGATATGCTGGGTTATGGGTGATAGGCTGGCTGAAGGGTTATGGGCTGAGTGATGGGCTATATGCTGGGTAATAAACTGGATCATGGGTGATAGGCTTTGTGATGTTGGCTCTGGGTGACAAGCTGAGTGATGTTGTAGTGTCTGAGTGACATGCTGAGGGATGCTGTAGTGTTTGAGTGACATGCTGAGTGATGCTGTAGTGTCAGAGTGACATGCTGAGTCATGCTGTAGTGTACGAGTGACATGCTCAGTGATGCTGTAGTGTCTGTGTGACATGCTGAGTGATGCTGTAGTGTCTGAGTGACATGCTGAGTGATGCTGTAGTGTCTGAGTAACATGCTGAGTGATGTTTTTTTTGTGTGTGTGTGTGCGTGCGTGCTTGCGTGCGTGTGTAGTGTCTGAGTGACATGCTGACTGACGCTGTAGTGTCTGAGTGACATGCTGACTGATGCTGTAGTGTCTGAGTGACATGCTGAGTGATGCTTTAGTGTCTGAGTGACATGCTGAGTGATGCTGTAGTGTCTGAGTGACATGCTGAGAGATGCTGTATTGTCTGAGTAACATGCTGAGTCATGCTGTAGTGTACGAGTGACATGCTCAGTGATGCTGTAGTGTCTAAGTGACATGCTGAGTGATGCTGTAGTGTCTGAGTGATATGGTGAGTGATGCTGTAGTGTCTAAGTGACATGCTGAGTGATACTTTTGTGTGTGTGTGTGTGTGTGTGTGTGTGTGTGTGTGTGTGTGTGTGTGTGTGTGTGTGTGTGTGTGTGTGTGTGTGTGTGTGTGTGTGTGTGTGTGTGCGTGCGTGCGTGCTTGCGTGCCTGTGTAGTGTCTGAGTGACATGCTGACTGATGCTGAAGTGTCTGAGTGACATGGTGAGTGATGCTGTAGTGCCTGAGTAACATGCTGAGTGATGCTGTAGTGTCTGAGTGATATGCTGAAAGATGTTGTAGTGTCTGAGTGACATGCTGAGTGATGTTGTAGTGTCTGAGTGACATGCTGAGTGGTGCTGCAGTGTCTGAGTGACTTGCTGAATGATACTGTAGTGTAAAGTAAAAGGACACAAGTGCAACTAATGTGACATTTTATTGTGGCAACGTTTCGCTCTTCTTCTAATCTTCCTAGACGATACATCACTGCCCTTAAGAACCTCGCCAACGACCCCAACATTATCGTCACCACCGCCGACAAAGGAGGTGGAGTCGTCATACTCAACGCCAGTGACTACAACACTAAAATGATGGACCTTTTGAATTATCAATCTACATACGAACCCATCAGCACTCAACAATTGGAGACGCTCACCAAAGATTTTCTATACAAAACCAGACAAATTACTCAAACGCACTAGAGAAGGGAAGAAACTTCTGTACTTGTTACCAAGCAACCCTAAACCAGCATACATGTATGGTATACCCAAGACCCATAAACACAATATTCCTCTCAGGCCAATCACGTCAGGAATAGGCAGTGCTCCACACAAGCTAGCCGGAGTTCTTGCCAAACATCTTTCCTGCCTTCTGGGGACCATCAGCCCCGCTCATCTTAAACACTCAGGCGACCTTCTCAACCGCATCCGAAACCTCTCCATCCGTAACAAGAAACTAAGCAGTTTGGATGTGACTTCTCTCTTCACAAAAGTACCTACCAAAAAAAAGCCATCGAGGTTCTACGACGTAAAGTCAATCAGGACCTTAATCTTCCTCTACCTCCCGGAGATTTTGCTGACTTGTTTGAACTCTGTGTTAATTTCAACTGTTTTTCTTTCAATAACAAGCTCTACAAACAAACCTACGGCATGGGAATGGAGTCCCCCATCAGTGCGGTCCTAGCCAACTTATACATGGAACACCTAGAGTCCGAACACTTCGCCAACATCATCCCTTCAAGCGTCACTTGGTTACGTTACGTGGACGACGTCCTCGTAATAACTCCCAAACGTTTTGATGTACGGAATCTTCAGGCAAAGATCAACGCAGTTGAACCGGCGATCCAGTTTACACTAGAAGAAGAGTCCAATGACAAGCTACCTTTCTTCGACGTCCTTCACGAAGTAGACAACAACCTAAGATTTCAAGTTTATCGGAAACCCACCAATAAAAATGATTTCACACACTTCTATTCCAGTCAAGATACCAAGACCAAAAGAGGCATCATCATCGGGTTTTTCCTAAGAGCATACCGAATTTGTAGTCCTGAGTTTCTTGACGAGGAATGTACATACATTCACCAAACATTCACTGAGTTACATTTCCCTCCTTTTTTCATCAAAGACTGCAAGAAAAGAGCTCTTCAGATCATTAATTCTCCACGCATCAACACCACTCCCAACAGAGTTATAATTCTTCCCAACAGCCAGGTTGCACTGAACGTCTCAAAAGTACTTTCACAAGCTAACACCAGAGTCGCCATCGCTTCTAGCACTTCAATAAAGGATCTAACCAGGACAAAATCCAAGCACCACGAACCAGTCAATGCAGGAGTTTACACTATACCCTGTGGAGGCTGCGACAAGATTTACGTAGGTGAAACAGCAAGAAACCTCGACACCCGCCTCATTGAACACATTTACGCATGTAGGAACGATAACTTGAACAACGCCTGTGTACAACACCGAAATTCCACCAATCATCTCATGAAATTCAGAGACGCCCAATTAGTGATCAAAGAAACTAATTTCAGCAGACGCAAGTGCCTCGAATCAGCACTGATCGCTGTTTCGAATACAATTAAACAAAACATCGGCAGCTTCACCATCTCCGAAGTCTTAGCAAGAATCCTTCTGAAAACAGTAAACCCTGCCTCACATAGTCTCTCCTGTTATACTACACAAAGCACATTACAGAGAGTGAACACTGAAACAAGCTGCCTCTTTCCAGTCTATATTTTTCCAACCTATTTTTATGTTACCCAAGTAATAGCTTTTACTCATGTACGAATTAATTGCTCTACCATACTGTATTGCTTTTATCACTACTACTACTACTACTACTACTACTACCACTAGTGAACATCGAAATGGTACCTCACTAGTATTGCACCTCACTCTGAGCCTTTATATACCCTCTATTGATAAATTAGACACATGTCGGTTCTCTGAACCATTCATCTACAAACCATATACCCTCTGTGTCCATGTACTGTTTGTAACGGCTTGATAAAGCTCCTGGAGAGCGAAACGTTGCCACAATAAAATGTCACATTAGTTGCACTTGTGTCCTTTTACTTTACATATTGTCGGTAATTCTACCAACTTTATTACGATGCTGTAGTGTCTGAGTAACATTCTGAGTGATGCTGTAGTGTCTGAGTGACATGGTGAGTGATGTTGTAGTGTCTAAGTGACATGGTGAGTGATGTTGTAGTGTCTGAGTGACATGCTGAGAGATGCTGTAGTGTCTGAGTGACATGGTGAGTGATACTGTTGTGTCTGAGTCACATGCTGAGTGATGTTGTAGTGTCTGAGTGACATGCTGAGTGATACTGTAGTGTCTGAGTGACATGCTGAGTGATGTAGTGTACGGGTAACATGACATGCTGAGTGATTCTGTTGTGTCTTAGTTAAATGCTGAGTGATGCTGTAGTGTCTGAGTGACATGCTGAATGATGCTGTAGTGTCTGAGTGACATGCTGAGGGATGCTGTTGTGTACGAGTGACATGCTCAGTGATGCTGTAGTGTCTGAGTGACATGCTGAATGATGCTGTGGTGTCTGAATGACATGCTGAGTGATGCTGTAGTGTATGAGTGACATGCTGAGGGATGCTGTAGTGTCTGAGTGACATGCTGAGTGATGCTGTAGTGTATGAGTGACATGCTGAGGGATGCTGTAGTGTCTGAGTGACATGCTGAGGGATGCTGTAGTGTCTGAGTGACATGCTGAGTGATGCTGTAGTGTATGAGTGACATGCTGAGGGATGCTGTTGTGTACGAGTGACATGCTCAGTGATGCTGTAGTGTATGAGTGACATGCTGAGGGATGCTGTAGTGTATGAGTGACATAATGAGTGATGCTGTAGTGTCTGAGTGACATGCTGAGTGATGCTGTAGTGTCTTAGTGACATGCTGGGTGATTCTGTAGTGTCTAAGTGACATGCTGAGGGAAGCTGTCTCAGTAGTATCAGTTCCTAGTAACCAGTTACCAGTAACCAATTACCAGTAGTATGACTCAATACCAACCATCTGTGTGGATCACTTGTTATTCATTGTAACAGCTGACCTAACATAATTTGAAGACCACTCACCCTCTGAGGCACTGGTAAGTCAGTTCAAGTAGAGACGTTAAACGGGTGGCAGGTCAGTCCTGGTGCTCCCCATATATTCTATCCTATATACGTACTTAACAGCCTACGTGAGTGTTACCAAATCCACGTTTCAAAACCCCACATGACATTTGGTGGCAGCGTTGTGGGCGTGGATTTACGGCTATTTCCGACGTTAGAAGATTGTTTGTGGGGTGCCCGCGGCCTCTTCTTCCCTCACCCGCCTCAACTGGTCGCCCCAGCCTGCAAGCCAGTTGCAGTCGTCTTTCAAGATTCCTGGCTTTTTTTCGTGTTCTATTGCTTCAATCTCCGAAGGATTGACCCGGCTTTTGCAATTAAGCCAGCCAGTAAGCCAGTCTGTGGGAGAGAGCGCCAGTCAGCCTGCCTCAGCCTGTCTCCTGTCATCCACCTGCTCCTTCATGCTGTGTGCATCGTTACACGTCTTCCAGTCAGCCATTCTTGTGGCAGCAAGACAACCCAGCTTCCTAACGCAGTTGAGAGAGAGAAGCAAGCTATGCAAGTTCTTCTTGAAGTATTGTTTCCAATTTCGCTTGTGCTCCCAGTTGTATGCTAAGAGTGGTTTTTACCATCCCTGTGGCATATTGTGGCTTAGTTTAAGCAACCTGGATGTTCTCGTGAGTGGTGAGTGTGTGCCAGTGAGCGCCTGCGAGTTCAAATCAGGCTGCTCCGACCACCACCCGCCAACTCCACCTGCCACCTCATCTACCTGCGGCCTTTTTCCACCCTTATACCGGGTCTTAGCACTGTTTTTCGCTCACATAATTGGTCAAGAGATTGTAGCTGTGCGCCAGCCATAAAGCCAATTATGTGAGTTCGCCTAGATAGCGCATTTCTTCACAAGTGTGAGTGTAGGAGTCATCACCTGCCAACAGGACCACATTTTGCCCTCGCCGTTCACCACCCAACATCACCGCTTCCAGTCTTCAGTGATAATTTTCTGTTTAGAGACATTTTCCTACATATAAAGACATTTGCGTGTGTGAGACATTTACAGTGAATTTCTTGTGTACTCTAAGTCTTGTGTTTTCAGTGTAGACTCAGTGTAGACTCAGTGTAGACTCAGTGTAGACTCAGTGTAGACTCAGTGTTTCTTTGACTCATTATTTTTGCATTATTTTAAAGTGTTATCATTCATCTTTGGTGTTTCATTTTTATATTTTTATCTGTGTTTTTTTTTATGCTACTCTCTGTCTGTAGTATGTATGATTTTGTAGTGTACAAGTTTATTTATGTGCAGTATTTTATTGTTACCCCAGTCAGTCACTCCGTGTGAAGTAATTCATTCATTTTTTTTATCATGTGTTCTTTCATCATTGTATTCTCCAGTATTCCCCAATACCAACAATACCACCAGTCCGATGACATTATTCTTTGCAAATATACAGGGTCTAAAGCCAGCAACAAACAACAAAATACCTTTCATCCGTGGACTGCTTGCAGAGGCTTTCACTCAGACCTACATAAAGGATCACTTGGACAACGAAATATGGATCCCAGGTTACAACCTATACAGATGTGACAGAGTGAACAGGCAAAAGGGGGGGGGGTTGGCCTGTACATTGCAGGGTCACTTGTTTGCACAGAACTGCTAAATGCCTCAACTGATGTAGTGGAAGTTTTAGCAGAAAAGGTCGAGAACCAAAACCTAGTCATTGTGGTAGTCTACAAGCCTCCGGATGCAACATCCCAGCAATTCCAGGAACAGCTGTTAAAAATTGACCACTGTCTGGAAAATCTTCCAGCTCCTGCACCCAACATCTTGCTCCTGGGGGATTTCAACTTAAGGCACCTAAAATGGAGGAATATGGCAAATAATATTGTTGCAGTAATAACACCAAGAGGCAGCTCTGATGAAAACTCACACTCACACGAACTTTTAAATCTCTGTACAAAATTCAATTTAAACCAGCAAATAATAGAGCCTACTAGACTGGAGAATACGCTAGACTTCATCTTCACTAACAATGATGATCTGATAAGAAATGTCACCATATCAAAAACAATATACTCAGATCACAACATAATTGAGGTTCAGACATGTATGCGTGGAGCCCCAGACCGACATAATGAGACTAGTCACGAGGGAGCATTCACCAAATTCAACTTCAATAACAAAAACATAAAGTGGGACCAAGTAAACCAAGTCCTAACCGATATAAGCTGGGAAGATATACAAAGCAACACAGACCCCAACGTATGCCTAGAACAGATTAACTTGGTGGCACTCGATGTATGCACAAGGCTTATTCCTCTATGAAAAAGGAGGAGAAGATGTAAAATAGAAAGAGACAGGCGCTCCCTTTACAGGCGACGGAAAAGAATAACAGAGCGGCTAAAAGAGGTCAATATATCTGAAATGCGTAGGGAGACACTGGTCAGAGAAATAGCAAGCGTCGAACTCAAGCTAAAGGAATCTTATAGGAGTCAGGAATCGCGGGAAGAACTAAAAGCCATAAATGAAATCGAAAGAAACCCAAAGTATTTCTTCTCCTATGCCAAATCAAAGTCGAGAACAACATCCAGTATTTGGCCCCTACTTAAACAAGATGGGTCCTACACAGATGACAGCAAGGAAATGAGTGAGCTACTCAAGTCCCAATATGACTCAGTTTTTAGCAAGCCGCTAACCAGACTGAGAGTCGAAGATCAAAACGAATTTTTTATGAGAGAGCCACAAAATTTGGTTAACACAAGCCTATCCGATGTTATCCTGACGCCAAATGACTTCGAACAGGCGATAAATGACATGCCCATGCACTCTGCCCCAGGGCCAGACTCATGGAACTCCGTGTTCATCAAGAACTGCAAGAAGCCCCTATCACGAGCCTTTTCCATCCTATGGAGAGGGAGCATGGACACGGGGGTCGTCCCACAGTTACTAAAAACAACAGACATAGCCCCACTCCACAAAGGGGGCAGTAAAGCAACAGCAATGAACTACAGACCAATAGCACTAACATCCCATATCATAAAAATCTTTGAAAGGGTCCTAAGAAGCAAGATCACCACCCATCTAGAAACCCATCAGTTACACAACCCAGGGCAACATGGGTTTAGAACAGGTCGCTCCTGTCTGTCTCAACTATTGGATCACTACGACAAGGTCCTAAATGCACTAGAAGATAAAAAGAATGCAGATGTAATATATACAGACTTTGCAAAAGCCTTCGACAAGTGTGACCATGGAGTAATAGCGCACAAAATGCGTGCTAAAGGGATAACAGGAAAAGTCGGTCGATGGATCTATAATTTCCTCACTAACAGAACACAGAGAGTAGTCGTCAACAGAGTAAAGTCCGAGGCAGCTACGGTGAAAAGCTCTGTTCCACAAGGCACAGTACTCGTTCCCATCTTGTTCCTCATTCTCATATCCGACATAGACAAGGATGTCAGCCACAGCACCGTGTCTTCCTTTGCAGATGACACCCGAAACTGCATGACAGTGTCTTCCATTGCAGACACTGCAAGGCTCCAGGCGGACATCAACCGAATCTTTCAGTGGGCTGCAGAAAACAATATGAAGTTCAACGTTGAGAAATTTCAATTACTCAGATATGGTAAACACGAGGAAATTAAATCTTCATCAGAGTACAAAACAAATTCTGGCCACGAAATAGAGCGAAACACCAACGTCAAAGACCTGGGAGTGATCATGTCGGAGGATCTCACCTTCAAGGACCATAACATTGTATCAATCGCAAATGCTAGAAAAATGACAGGATGGATAATGAGAACCTTCAAAACTAGGGAGGCCAAGCCCATGATGACACTCTTCAGGTCACTTGTTCTATCTAGGCTGGAATATTGCTGCACACTAACAGCACCTTTCAAGGCAGGTGAAATTGCTGACCTAGAAAATGTACAGAGAACCTTCACGGCGCGCATAACAGAGATAAAACACCTCAATTACTGGGAGCGCTTGAGGTTCCTGAACCTGTATTCCCTGGAACGCAGGCGGGAGAGATACATGATTATATACACCTGGAAAATCCTAGAGGGACTAGTACCGAACTTGCACACGAAAATCACTCACTACGAAAGCAAAAGACTTGGCAGACGATGCAACATCCCCCCAATGAAAAGCAGGGGTGTCACTAGCACGTTAAGAGACCATACAATAAGTGTCAGGGGCCCGAGACTGTTCAACTGCCTCCCAGCATACATAAGGGGGATTACCAACAGACCCCTGGCAGTCTTCAAGCTGGCACTGGACAAGCACCTAAAGTCGGTTCCTAACCAGCCGGGCTGTGGCTCGTACGTTGGTTTGCGTGCAGCCAGCAGCAACAGCCTGGTTGATCAGGCTCTGATCCACCAGGAGGCCTGGTCACAGACCGGGCCGCGGGGGCATTGACCCCCGAAACTCTCTCCAGGTAAACTCCAGGTATGTCATTATTGTAGTTCATGCAGTGATATTCACCCCAGTATACTAAATTGCCCATATATTTCTCTGTGTACTTTTTTTTTCGTATGTCCAGCAGTGTCTCATTACCTTGATGTCTTCGCAGACTTCTGCACCATTATTTTTACCAGCAATTTTTGTCGTATCAATCACAGCAAGATTTTGTTTTAAGAACACTTAACCGTTAAGTGAATAATCTTTGTTGTGTGTGCCGCCACTTGTAAGTGTTGTGTGTGCCTTCCACTTGCAAGGGTTGTGTGTGCCCCGCCACTTGTAAGTGTTGTGTGCCCGCCACTTGTAAGTGTTGTGTGTGCCCTGCCACTTGTAAGTGTTGTGTGTGCCCTGCAACTTGTAAGTGTTGTGTGTGCCCTGCCACTTGTAAGTGTTGTGTGTGCCCGCCACTTGTAAGTGCTGTGTGTGCCCTGCCACTTGTAAGTGTTGTGTGTGCCCTGCCACTTGTAAGTGTTGTGTGTGCCCGCCACTTGTAAGTGTTGTGTGTGCCCTGCCACTTGTAAGTGTTGTGTGCCCGCCACTTGTAAGTGTTGTGTGTGCCCGCCACTTGTAAGTGTTGTGTGTGCCCTGCCACATGTAAGTGTTGTGTGTGCCCGCCACTTGCAAGTGTTGTGTGTGCCCCGCCTCTTGTAAGTGTTGTGTGCCCGCCACTTGTAAGTGTTGTGTGAGCCCTGCCACTTGTAAGTGTTGTGTGCCCCGCCACTTGTAAGTGTTGTGTGTGCCCTGCCACTTGTAAGTGTTGTGTGTGCCCTGCCACTTGTAAGTGTTGTGTGTGCCCGCCACTTGTAAGTGTTGTGTGTGCCTTGCCACTTGTAAGTATTGTGTGTGCCCGCCACTTGTAAGTGTTGTGTGCCCCGCCACTTGTAAGTGTTGTGTGTGTCCTGCCACTTGTAAGTGTTGTGTGTGCCCTGCCACTTGTAAGTGTTGTGTGTGCCCGCTACTTGTAAGTGTTGCGTGTGCCCGCCACTTATAAGTGTTGTGTGTGCCCTGCCACTTGTAAGTGTTGTGTGTGACCGCCACTTGTAAGTGTTGCGTGTGCCCTGCCACTTTTTCAAATTCAAATTCAAATTCAAAGTTTATTCTCTATAAGTATTACAAAGCTGAGTTTACAGAATTTGGTTATTGTGTGGTTTACATGTAGTAAAATAATAATCACAGAGTGTACCACTAGAACACCTAGCATGGCTAGGCATCACAGAGTGTACCACTAGAACACCTAGCATGGCTAGGTATTACAGAGTGTACCACTAGAACGCCTAGCATGGCTAGGCATTTCGGGCAGACTTAGTTTAATTCTTTATTTTAAAATATTGCAAATTATGAGGTAAGTTGGTATTATGGCTAAGTGACTAAATACTAGTTTGTGAGTTTAGCAATGTGAATGCTTTTGTTTTGGCACAGTACATAGTTTCAGTATTGGAGTATCATAGGATTCATTATTTTAAGATTGAGATTAATATTTCTGTTTATGGTCAAATGGGAGAGTGAGTGTTAGTGTGAACCACCAGGTGGTATTCGTGTAGTTAGTTGATGGGGTGTATCAGGGAGATAAGATGTTTTCTAATGGTAGTTTTGAAGGTGATGAATGTGTCTGCAGTTCTAGAGTTCTCAGGTAGGGTGTTCCAGATTTTAGGGCCTTTGATATACATTGATTTTTTGTAAAGGTTTAGTCGGACACGGGGAATGTCGTAGAGATATTTGTGTCTGGTGTTATGCCTGTGGGTTCTGTCACAACTATCAAGAAAGCGTTTTAGGTCAAGGTTGATATTGGAGTTTAAGGTCCTGTAGATGTAGATTGCACAGTAGTAAGTGTGGATGTACTGAACAGGGAGTAAGTTTAGATCTATGAAGAGTGGGGGGGGGGTGTTGCCAGGGATGGGATTTAGTGATTATTCTTACTGCAGCTTTTTGTTGGGTTATTATTGGCTTTAGGTGTGTTGCTGCAGTTGATCCCCAAGCACAAATAGCATAGGTGAGGTATGGATAAATACGTGAGTGGTATAGTGTGAGAAGGGCATTTTGCGGCACGTAGTATCGTATCTTGGAGAGGATCCCATCCGTTTTGGATACTTTTTTGGTTATGTGTTGGATATGGGTGCTGAAATTCAGGTTGTTGTCAAGGTATAGGTCTAGGAATTTGCCCTCATTATGTCTGGTAATTAGAGTGTTGTCGATCTTAATGTTAATTTGTGCATCTCCTGCTCTGCTACCAAACATAATATAGTAGGTTTTGTCAGTGTTAAGCGTAAGTTTATTGGCTGTCATCCAAGTCGATATTTTGATCAGCTCCTCGTTAACAATGTTGTTGAGGGTGGCAAGATTAGGGTGAGAGATGACATAAGTCGTGTCGTCAGCAAAGAGAATGGGTTTCAGGTGTTGGGATACGTATGGAAGATCATTTATGTATATGAGGAAGAGCAGGAGACCAAGGACACTTCCCTGCGGAACTCCAGTATCAAGTGGCTGTGTTGTTGATGCTGTGTCTTTAATGGTGACATACTGATACATATTAGTAAGGTAAGATTTGAAATAAGCAAGCGCATGGCCTCTTATACCGAAATGGTCAAGTTTGTGGAGTAGGATGTCGTGGTCTACTGTGTCAAAAGCTTTTCTTAGGTCAATAAAAATTCCTAGTGGATTTTCCTTATTTTCCAATGCTGTGTAAAGCAGATCTAGCATTTTTATAATTGCATCATTAGTGCTTTTATTTTTCCTGAATCCAAATTGGCAGGGGTTGAGTATGTTTTGTGCCGTTAAAAATGAATATAGTCTCCTGTGCACGAGTTTCTCAAATATTTTGGATAGCAATTGTAAGTTTGATATTGGACTATAGTTGTTTAGGTTTGTAGGGTCACCACTTTTATGTATTAGTGTAACCCTTGCCATCTTGAGTAGTTTCGGGAAGGTGCTAGTTTCTAGTGACTTGTTAAAAAGTAATGAAATAGCATGCGAACGGACATGGGCCGCTCGCTTGTACAGCAATGGTGGGACATGAGACAGATTCCCCGAGTTATTTTTAAGTGACTTTATAATCTCGGTGACTTCCGAGGGCTCAGTTGGTGCAAGATAGAAGGAATTTGGGAAATTCCCATCTAGGTAGTCCCCGGCATGGGCATTGGTATGTGGGATTTTGATAAATTAGACACATGTGCAACTCTTGGGTATCTTTATTGAGGAAACGTTCCGCCACACAGTGGCTTCATCAGTCCATACGTAGGAGAAACTTGAAGAACAGGAGGAGAATGAGGTAATCAGTCCCTCAACCTTGAGTCGATGTGTTCAGTCCATCAATCTTGAATAGAATACGGCATATCAGCGGAGAAGCAGCTTATAAACCGTATGGCAGGAGAGGTGCAGCAGTCACGGTCGTGTCACATTTGTTCAATGTGGAAGTAGGTCGTGCCCAAGAATTAGGCAAGCGAAGAATTCCTAATTCTATTCAAGATTGATGGACTGAACACATCGACTCAAGGTTGAGGGACTGATTACCTCATTCTCCTCCTGTTCTTCAAGTTTCTCCTACGTATGGACTGATGAAGCCACTGTGTGGCGAAACGTTTCCTCAATAAAGATACCCAAGAGTTGCACATGTGTCTAATTTATCAACATGACGGTTCTCTGAACCATTCATCTACAAATGTGGGATTTTATTGGCGAGATTAGATCCTATGGTTGAGAAGAAGTCGTTTATCTTGTTAGCTGTGTCAGAGGGATGTAGTGGTGTTTCATTAGGTTTAGTTAGGACAATATTCTTGTTTTTTTTTCAGTTTGTGGGTCCCTAGAATCTGAGAGAGTGTTTTCCAGGTCTTTTATATATCTCCTCTAGTGTCTGTGAATCTACTGGAGTAGTATAGTTGTTTGGCTTTCTTTATTACTTTGGTGAGAACTGATGAATAGAGTTTAAGAATATCTTTGTGTATTAAGCCCTGTCTATATTGCTTTTCATATTGGTGTTTCATGTCAATGGATTTCAGAATGGTGCTGGTTAGCCATGGGCAACCAAGCCGTTTGTTTTTGATCTGTTTCGTTTTTATAGGACAATGTTTGTTGTATAGTCTAAGTGTTGTGTGTGCCCTGCCACTTGTAAGTGTTGTGTGTGCCCTGCCACTTGTAAGTGTTATGTGTGCCCGCCACTCGTAAGTGTTGTGTGTGCCCCACCACTTGTAAGTGTTGTGTGTGCCCGCCACTTGTAAGTGTTATGTGTGCCCGCCACTCGTAAGTGTTGTGTGTGCCCCACCACTTGTAAGTGTTGTGTGTGCCCTGCCACTTGTAAGTGTTATGTGTGCCCGCCACTCGTAAGTGTTGTGTGTGCCCCACCACTTGTAAGTGTTGTGTGTGCCCCACCACTTGTAAGTGTTGTGTGTGCCCGCCACTCGTAAGTGTTGTGTGTGCCCCGCCACTTGTAAGTGTTGTGTGTGCCCGCCACTCGTAAGTGTTGTGTGTGCCCTGCCACCTGTAATTGTTGTGTGCTCGCCACTTGTAAGTGTTGCGTGTGCCCTGCCACTTGTAAGTGTTGTGTGCCCGCCACTTGTAAGTGTTGTGTGTGCCCGCCACTTGTAAGTGTTGTGTGTGCCCCGCCACTTGTAAGTGTTGTGTGCCAAGCCACTTGTAAGTGTGTGCCACACCACTTGTAAGTGTTGTGTGTGCCCTGCCACTTGTAAGTGTTGTGTGCCCTGCCACTTGTAAGTGTTGTGTGTGCCCCGCCACTTGTAAGTGTTGTGTGTGCTCCGCCACTTTTAAGTGTTGTGTGCCCTGCCACTTGTAAGTGTTGTGTTTGCCCTGCCACTTGTAAGTGTTGCGTGCCCTGCCACTTGTAAGTGTTGTGTGTGCCCTGCCACTTGTAAGTGTTGTGTGCCCTTCCACTTGTAAGTGTTGTGTACCCCGCCACTTGTAAGTGTTGTGTGCCCTGCCACTTGTAAGTGTTGTGTGTGCCCCGCTACTTGTAAGTGTTGTGTGCCCTGCCACTTGTAAGTGTGGTGTGCCCTGCCACTTGTAAGTGTTGTGTGCCCCGCCACTTGTAAGTGATGTGTGCCCCTCCACTTGTAAGTGTTGTGTGCGCCCGTAACTTGTAAGTGTTGTGTGCCCTGCCACTTGTAAGTGTTGTGTGTGCCCTGCCACTTGTAAGTGTTGTGTGTGCCCTGCCACTTGTAAGTGTTGTGTGCCCTGCCACTTGTAAGTGTTGTGTGTCCCGCCACTTGTAAGTGTTGTGTGCCCCGCCACTTGTAAGTGTTGTGTGCCCTGCCACTTGTAAGCGTTGTGGGCCCTGCCACTTGTAAGTGTTGTGTGCCCCGCCACTTGTAAGTGTTGTGTGCCCCGCCACTTGTAAGTGTTGTGTGCCCCGCCACTTGTAAGTGTTGTGTGCCCTGCCACTTGTAAGTGTTGTGTGCCCCGCCACTTGTAAGTGTTGTGTGCCCCGCCACTTGTAAGTGTTGTGTGCCCTGCCACTTGTAAGTGTTGTGTGCCCCGCCACTTGTAAGTGTTGTGTGCCCCGCCACTTGTAAGTGTTGTGTGCCCTGCCACTTGTAAGTGTTGTGTGCCCCGCCACTTGTAAGTGTTGTGTGCCCCGCCACTTGTAAGTGTTGTGTGCCCTGCCACTTGTAAGTGTTGTGTGCCCTGCCACTTGTAAGTGTTGTGTGCCCTGCCACTTGTAAGTGTTGTGTGCCCTGCCACTTGTAAGTGTAGTGTTCCCTGCCACTTGTAAGTGTTGTGTGCCCTGCCACTTGTGAGTGTTGTGTGTGCCCCACCACTTGAAAGTGTTGTGTGCCCTGCCACTTGTAAGTGTTGTGTGTGCCCCAACACTTGTAAGTGTTGTGTGTGCCCCGCCACTTGTAAGTGTTGTGAGCCCCGCCACTTGTAAGTGTTGTGTGCCCTGCCACTTGTAAGTGTTGTGTGCCCTGCCACTTGTAAGTGTTGTGTGCCCCGCCACTTGTAAGTGTTGTGTGCCCTGCCACTTGTAAGTGTTGTGTGCCCTGCCATTTGTAATTGTTGTGTGCCCCGCCACTTGTAAGTGTTGTGTGCTCTGCCACTTGTAAGTGTTGTGTGCCCCGCCACTTGTAAGTGTTGTGTGTGCCCCGCCACTTGTAAGTGTTGTGTGCCCCGCCACTTGTAAGTGTTGTGTGTGCCCCGCCACTTGTAAGTGTTGTGTACCCTGCCACTTGTAAGTGTTGTGTGCCCTGCCACTTGTAAGTGTTGTGTGCCCTGCCACTTGTAAGTGTTGTGTGCCCTGCCACTTGTAAGTGTTGTGTGCCCTGCCACTTGTAAGTGTTGTGTGCCCTGCCACTTGTAAGTGTTGTGTGCCCCGCCACTTGTAAGTGTTGTGTGCCCTGTCACTTGTAAGTGTTGTGTGCCCCGCCACTTGTAAGTGTTGTGTGCCCTGCCACTTGTAAGTGTTGTGTGCCCCGCCACTTGTAAGTGTTGTGTGCCCCGCCACTTGTAAGTGTTGTGTGCTTCGCCACTTGTAAGTGTTGTGCGCCCCGCCACTTGTAAGTGTTGTGTGCCCCGCCACTTGTAAGTGTTGTGTGCCCTGTCACTTGTAAGTGTTGTGTGCCCTGCCACTTGTAAGTGTTGTGTGCCCCGCCACTTGTAAGTGTTGTGTGCCCCGCCACTTGTAAGTGTTGTGTGCCCTGCCACTTGTAAGTGTTGTGTGCCCCGCCACTTGTAAGTGTTGTGTGCCCCGTTACTTGTAAGTGTTGTGTTCCCTGCCACTTGTAAGTGTTGTGTGCCCCGTCACTTGTAAGTGTTGTGAGCCCTGCCACTTGTAAGTGTTGTGTGCCCCGCCACTTGTAAGTGTTGTGTTCCCTGCCACTTGTAAGTGTTGTGTGCCCCGCCACTTGTAAGTGTTGTGTGCCCTGCCACTTGTAAGTGTTGTGTGCCCTGCCACTTGTAAGTGTTGTGTGCCCTGCCACTTGTAAGTGTAGTGTTCCCTGCCACTTGTAAGTGTTGTGTGCCCTGCCACTTGTAAGTGTTGTGTGCCCCGTCACTTGTAAGTGTTGTGTGCCCTGCCACTTGTAAGTGTTGTGTGCCCTGCCACTTGTAAGTGTTGTGTACCCCGCCACTTGTAAGTGTTGTGTGCCCTGCCACTTGTAAGTGTTGTGTGCCCTGCCACTTGTAAGTGTTGTGTGCCCTGCCACTTGTAAGTGTTGTGTGCCCTGCCACTTGTAAGTGTTTTGTGCCCCGCCACTTGTAAGTGTTGTGTGCCCCACCACTTGTAAGTGTTGTGTGCCCCGCCACTTGTAAGCGTTGTGTGCCCCGCCACTTGTAAGTGTTGCGTGCCCCGCCACTAGTAAGTGTTGTGTGCCCTGCCACTTGTAAGTGTTGTCTGCCCCGCCACTTGTAAGTGTTGTGTGCCCTGCCACTTGTAAGTGTTGTTAGCCCCGTCACTTGTAAGTGTTGTGTGCCCAGCCACTTGTAAGTGTTGTGTGCCCCGCCACTTGTAAGTGTTGCGTGCCCCGCCACTTATAAGTGTTGTGTGCCCGGCCACTTGTAAGTGTTGTGTGCCCCGCCACTTGTAAGTGTTGTGTGCCCCGCCACTTGTAAGTGTTGTGTGCCCCGCCACTTGTAAGTGTTGTGTGCCCCGCCACTTGTAAGTGTTGTGTGCCCTGCCACTTGTAAGTGTTGTGTGCCCCGCCACTTGTAAGTGTTGTGTGCCCCGCCACTTGTAAGTGTTGTGTGCCCCGCCACTTGTAAGTGTTGTGTGCCCCGCCACTTGTAAGTGTTGTGTGCCCCGCCACTTGTAAGTGTTGTGTGCCCCGCCACTTATAAGTGTTGTGTGCCCCGCCACTTGTAAGTGTTGTGTGCCCCGCCACTTGTAAGTGTTGTGTGCCCCGCCACTTGTAAGTGTTGTGTGCCCCGCCACTTGTAAGTGTTGTGTGCCCTGCCACTTGTAAGTGTTGTGTGCCCCGCCACTTGTAAGTGCTGTGTGCCCCGCCACTTGCAAGTGTTGTGTGCCCTGCCACTTGTAAGTGTTGTGTGCCCCGCCACTTGTAAGTGTTGTGTGCCCTGCCACTTGTAAGTGCTGTGTGCCCCGCCACTTCTAAGTGTTGTGTGCCCCGCCACTTGTAAGTGTTGTGTGCCCCGCCACTTGTAAGTGTTGTGTGCCCCGCCACTTGTTAGTGTTGTGTGCCCTGCCACTTGTAAGTGTTGTGTGCCCCGCCACTTGTAAGTGTTGTGTGCCCCGCTACTTGTAAGTGTTGTGTGCCCCGCCACTTGTAAGTGTTGTGTGCCCCGCCACTTGTAAGTGTTGTGTGCCCCGCCACTTGTAAGTGTTGTGTGCCCCGCCACTTGTAAGTGTTGTGTGCCCCGCCACTTGTAAGTGTTGTGTGCCCCGCCACTTGTAAGTGTTGTGTGCCCCGCCACTTGTAAGTGTTGTGTGCCCCGCCACTTGTAAGTGTTGTGTGCCCCGCCACTTGTAAGTGTTGTGTGCCCCGCCACTTGTAAGTGTTGTGTGCCCCGCCACTTGTAAGTGTTGTGTGCCCCGCCACTTGTAAGTGTTGTGTGCCCCGCCACTTGTAAGTGTTGTGTGCCCCGCCACTTGTAAGTGTTGTGTGCCCCGCCACTTGTAAGTGTTGTGTGCCCCGCCACTTGTAAGTGTTGTGTGCCCCGCCACTTGTAAGTGTTGTGTGCCCCGCCACTTGTAAGTGTTGTGTGCCCCGCCACTTGTAAGTGTTGTGTGCCCCGCCACTTGTATGTGTTGTGTGCCCCGCCACTTGTAAGTGTTGTGTGCCCCGCCACTTGTAAGTGTTGTGTGCCCCGCCACTTGTAAGTGTTGTGTGCCCTGCCACTTGTAAGTGTTGTGTGCCCCGCCACTTGTAAGTGTTGTGTGCCCCGCCACTTGTAAGTGTTGTGTGCCCCGCCACTTGTAAGTGTTGTGTGCCCCGCCACTTGTAAGTGTTGTGTGCCCTGCCACTTGTAAGTGTTGTGTGCCCTGCCACTTGTAAGTGTTGTGTGCCCCGCCACTTGTAAGTGTTGTGTGCCCCGCCACTTGTAAGTGTTGTGTGCCCCGCCACTTGTAAGTGTTGTGTGCCCCGCCACTTGTAAGTGTTGTGTGCCCTGCCACTTGTAAGTGTTGTGTGCCCCGCCACTTGTAAGTGTTGTGTGCCCCGCCACTTGTAAGTGTTGTGTGCCCCGCCACTTGTAAGTGTTGTGTGCCCCGCCACTTGTAAGTGTTGTGTGCCCCGCCACTTGTAAGTGTTGTGTGCCCCGCCACTTGTAAGTGTTGTGTGCCCCGCCACTTGTAAGTGTTACATTTACAGCTCTATATCTTCTCATTATTATTCACTTTTATTCAGATTTTTTTCATATTTCTTTGAACAAATTCACTCTTAGTGTAATTTTACTTATTTTTAACGTAAAGTTTATCTTTACTCTGTTTCAGTAAATTGTTTTGTTTAATTTACAATTAAGAGTTAAAGTGTTCAGTCTTGCTTCATATTTTTATTTTTATTATTTAACCTGCATTTTCCCAGTGTAACTTTATTGCTGCATTAATTATTACTACACCTTATTTTATTGTACTTGTTCTGCAGTGAATTATTTTCTTTTACTGATATTTTTATGCATTGTTATTCTCAGTTCATTATTGTTTGAGTCTCCTGTTTTTCATTGTATTATTTTTCCTAATATTGTCTTTGCATTATATTTTAATTTTGTTTATGCACTCTTAGAAAATATTTAAATTTCCCAGTTATCTCTCGTTGCATACAATTTAGTGATTTTATTTTATACTTTTTACATTGATTTACAATTTTATTAGTTAATTTCTTTATTAACAAGAGTACAGACAACTCATTTTGCATTTAATTCAGACTCCAGTAATATTTTTACTTGTAAATTTCAATGTGTTTCTTTATCTTGTCCATCAGTCCCTTACATTGACTTGTCCTTCCTCTTGCAGTGTATCTTAGACATGTTTTTTATATCTTCTGCAGAATTAGTTGCATCGCATTTATTTCAGTTTTAGTATTTTGTGTCATTTTATTATTCGTTATTTTTGCCTTATTTGTTTTTGTGCAGCTTCTTTGCCATTATGTCTCACATACCTTCAAGTGATACTTTATGGCGACACTCAGATCTCTCAGGCTACTGCTGCTCCTGTCATCAGTCCTCACAGTTCCTTATCAACTGACAGACCGACCCAGACACTGAGACACTATAGTTTTACTCCTGATTCCCTTGATGCGTTACCTTTATTCAATGGCCATGTACATAGTCTTGAAGAATGGCTTACTGCCATTCGTTCTCGTGTTAATGCTCTAGTTGACGGTCCTCCTTCAGAGGAAAGTCTTATCAGACTTGTGAAAGAAGCTCTTCATCGATCCCCTGCTGCTGTTCACGATGTTGATCTCCTTGAAATGCGAGACTTCAGGAATCTTACTAAGTGGTCACAATATGAGGAACTGATTCGTTCTTTCCTTGTACCAGTAAAAACAGCTGATCCATATGTCGTTCTTAGGGAACTCGTGAATGCTACACCCATGACAAATGAATCGTTGAGTACATTTGCTGTTAGATTAGATAAACTTTTATCATCACTTATCAATGCTGTCCAGTCCTCAGCTTTTGTCCCTGACGAGGATAAACCATCCACAGCGTCGTTTGCTAAAACAGCAGCTTTTGGAACAATCAAAGAACTAATGCCGCCTGCTTCCGTGTGTGCTTATGAGGCTAATCCTCCAACTGTGACGATGGAACCACTTACAGCCCTAAATCATGTGTGTTTCTTGTGCCCCCAGGGTACTTTCCCATGTATCAAAAGTAAGACAAATCGTGGTGGTCGTCAACCATCGCAGCGATCACCAAGGACCAGTGTACAGAGTCATTATAAACCTCGTAGTATTCATAGTACATTCAGTAACCATAGTCAGCGGACTTGTTACAACTGTGGTTTCCGCGGTCATATTGCAATTAATTGTCCTGATAGTCACCCTAAGAGGCATCGTACTGATGATGAGTACCAGTCTGTTCTTCCCTACTGTACTTACCATAGAATACCTGGACATGACACATCTGAGTGCAATGCTCTCTACAACCTTCAGTACTCTAGATCTTTCCGTGGCCGTTCCAACCGAAGAACCAGGAGAGGAAACAGACGTCGTGGTTCTCAGACTAACCAGAACCAGGCTCATTCTTCCAATTTGGGGGAATTCGAGCGCCACAGTCAAACCGTCCCATGGTGACAGTAGGTGATATTGAGTACACTACCAACCGTCTGTGTGAATCAGTTGTTATTCACTGCTGCAGCTGACCTAGCAAAATTTGAAGACCGCTCACCCTCTGATGCACTGGTTAGTCAGTTCAAGTAGAGACGTTAGACGGGTGGCAGGTCAGTCTTGGTGCTCCCCATATATTCTATCCAATATACGTACTTAACAGCCTACGTGAGTGTTACCAAATCCACGTTTTGAACCTCCACATGACAGCTGTAGTGTCTGAGTAACATGCTGAGTGATGCTGTAGTGTATGAATGACATGCTCAGTGATGCTGTAATGTCTGAGTGACATGCTGAGTGATGCTGTAGTGCCTGAGTAACATGCTGAGTGATGCTGTAGTGTCTGAGCGACATGCTGAGTGATACTGTAGTGCCTGAGTAACATGAGTGATGCTGTAGTGTACGAATAACGTGCTGAGTGATGGTGTAGTGTCTGAGTGACATGCTGAGTGATGATGTAGTGTACGAATAACGTGCTGAGTGATGCTGTAGTGTCTGAGTGGCATGCGGAGGGATACTGTAGTGTCTGAGTGACATGCTGAGTGATGATGTAGTTTCTGAATGGCATGCTGAGTGATGTTTTAGTGTCCGAGTGATATGTTGAGTGATGCTGTAGTGTCTGAGTAACATGCTGAGTGATGTAGTGTACGAGTAACATGCTGAGTGATGCTGCAGTGACTGACATGCTGAGTGATGCTGCAGTGACTGATTGACATGTTGAGTGATGCTGTAGTGTCTGAGTGACATGCTGAGTGATGCTGTAGTGTATGAGTGACATGCTGAGTGATGCTGTAGTGTATGAGTGACATGCTGAGTGATGCTGTAGTGTATGAGTGACATGCTGAGTGATGCTGTAGTGTATGAGTGACATGTTGAGTGATGCTGTAGTGTCTGAGTGACATGCTGAGTGATGCTGTAGTGTATGAGTGACATGCTGAGGGATGCTGTAGTGTACGAGTAACATGCTGAGTGATGCTGTAGTGGCTGAGTGACATGCTGAGGAATGCTGTAGTGTATGAGTGACATGCTGAGTGATGCTGTAGTGGCTGAGTGACATGCTGAGGAATGCTGTAGTGTATGAGTGACATGCTGAGTGATGCTGTAGTGGCTGAGTGACATGCTGAGGAATGCTGTAGTGTACGAGTGACATGCTGAGTGATGCTGTAGTGACTGAGTGACATACTGAGGAATGCTGTAGTGTACGAGTGACATGCTGAGTGATGCTGTAGTGGCTGAGTGACATGCTGAGGAATGCTGTAGTGTACGAGTGACATGCTGAGTGATGCTGTAGTGGCTGAGTGACATACTGAGGAATGCTGTAGTGTACGAGTGACATGCTGAGTGATGCTGTAGTGACTGAGTGACTTGCTGAGGAATGCTGTAGTGTATGAGTGACATGCTGACTTATGTTGTAAGCTTTGATGATGCTTTAATATTTTAGTGACTTGCTGGATGATATTCTAATCTTAGAATGATATGCTAAGTGATATTCTAACCTCTGATTTACACTCCTGGTGGTTTTCTAGTTTCTAAGTTAGGTAAGAATGGTCAAGAACATGACTGTAGTTACAAGACGCGGGTCACAGTCACGTGACCGCCGCTGGCTTACCATGCCACACCTTTAAAAATTAAGATTAATTTTGACTCTCTGAGTGACATAGTGAGACTCTAGTCTTTGAGTGATTCTTAGTTTAATTTAGTTTAATATGTTTATTATGCACCCCATACCCATCCTGTGGGAGGAAGTCAAAAGATTACAGAGGTACATAATGGGTCCAGGGACTTGACCCCAAAGTTTTGATAGCTGAGCAAGTTACAAAGGTAATGAAGCCACAAGTTACAAAGGTAATGAAACCACAAGTTACAAAGGTAATGAAGCCACAAGTTACAAAGGTAATGAAGCCACAAGTTACAAAGGCAATGAAGCCACAAGTTACAAAGGTAATGAAGCCACAAGTTACAAAGGTAATGAAGCCACAAGTTACAAAGGTAATGAAACCACAAGTTACAAAGGTAATGAAGCCACAAGTTACAAAGGCAATGAAGCCACAAGTTACAAAGGTAATGAAGCCACAAGTTACAAAGGTAATGAAGCCACAAGTTACAAAGGTAATGAAGCCACAAGTTACAAAGATAATGAAGCCACAAGTTACAAAGGTAATGAAGCCACAAGTTACAAAGGTAATGAAGCCACAAGTTACAAAGGTAATGAAGCCACAAGTTACAAAGGTAATGAAACCACAAGTTACAAAGGTAATGAAGCCACAAGTTACAAAGGTAATGAAGCCACAAGTTACAAAGGTAATGAAACCACAAGTTACAAAGGTAATGAAGCCACAAGTTACAAAGGTAATGAAGTCACAAGTTACAAAGGTAATGAAGCCACAAGTTATAAAGGTAATGAAGCCACAAGTTACAAAGGTAATGAAGCCACAAGTTACAAAGGTAATGAAGCCACAAGTTACAAAGGTAATGAAGCCACAAGTTACAAAGGTAATGAAGCCACAAGTTACAAAGGTAATGAAGCCACAAGTTACAAAGGTAATGAAGCCACAAGTTACAAAGGTAATGAAGCCACAAGTTACAAAGGTAATGAAGCCACAAGTTACAAAGGTAATGAAGCCACAAGTTACAAAGGTAATGAAGCCACAAGTTACAAAGGCAATGAAGCCACAAGTTACAAAGGTAATGAAGCCACAAGTTACAAAGGTAATGAAGCCACAAGTTACAAAGGTAATGAAGCCACAAGTTACAAAGGTAATGAAGCCACAAGTTACAAAGGATCCTGCTGAGTAATGTTCAAGATTTTTTATTGATATGCTGGAGTTTTTTCATTGTCGTGATGGTTGGTATTTACTCAGGGGTTCAGAGTGATCCATGTATGAGTATCTGCTAGCCGAAGTTTCTTTGCTGGATCGTATGATCGTGTATGATCTTGTATGATCGTGTATGATCTTGTATGATGACTGACACAGTCTTGAAGGATATACTTACATATATTTCTAATATTTGTGCTGTTTCTGTAAGCCCTGATGAGGTTTGTTATTATATGGCAAATGTTTTTTTCTTAGCTGTATTCTTATATCTTTTTACTACTGAAAAATTCTTGTTTTCAACTTCCTGGGATTTCTTTCTTTTTGTTAAGGTTTGTGATTGGTGGTAATTTTGCCTTAAGAATGTAGTGGCGGTGTTTAGAGTCACAGTAATATTACAGTAGTTGTCACTGCATTCACTGTAGGTGCTTCCTGAGTGACAAAGTCACTGAAGTTTTCCTGGAGGGATTCCGGGGGTCAACGCCCCCGCGGCCCGGTCTGTGACCAGGCCTTATGGTGGATCAGAGCCTGATCAACCAGGCTGTTACTGCTGGCTGCACGCAATCCAACGTACGAGCCACAGCCCGGCTGGTCAGGTACCGACCTCAGGTGCTTGTCCAGTGCCAGCTTGAAGACTGCCAGGGGTCTGTTGGTAATCTCCCTTATGTATGCTGGGAGGCAGTTGAACAGTCTCGGGCCCCTGACACTTACTGTATTGTCTCTTAACGTGCTAGTGACACCCCTGCTTTTCATTGGGGGGATGTTGCATCGTCTGCCTAGTCTTTTGCTTTCGTTGTGAGTGATTTTCGTGTGCAAGTTCGGTACTAGTCCCTCTAGGATTTTCCAAGTGTATATAATCATGTATCTCTCCCGCCTGCGTTCCAGGGAATACAGGTTCAGGAACCTCAAGCGCTCCCAGTAATTGAGGTGTTTTATCTGCGTTATGCACGCCGTGAAGGTTCTCTGTACATTTTCTAGGTCAGCAATTTCACCTGCCTTGAAAGGTGCTGTTAGTGTGCAGCAATATTCCAGCCTAGATAGAACAAGCGACCTGAAGAGTGTCATCATGGGCTTGGCATCCCTAGTTTTGAAGGTTCTCATTATCCATCCTGTCATTTTTCTAGCAGATGCGATTGATACAATGCTATGGTCCATGAAGGTGAGATCCTCCGACATGATCACTCCCAGGTCTTTGACGTCGGTTTTTCGCTTTATTTTGTGGCCGGAATTTGTTTTATACTCTGATGAAGTTTTAATTTCCTCATGACTAACGAAATCGTAATAACACGATTGGAAACAAACCATACCACGGGCGGGGATAGAACCCGCGATCTGAGAGTCTCAAAACTCCAGACCGTCGCGTTAGCCACTGGGCCAACTAGCCACAATAAGATTCGTCCAACTAGGTATATTTCTACACCATAGGAAGGTTAGCATAGGCACCACTGTGACCACAGATGCAAGTTTTTACAGACGAATCTCCAGCTAGCGTGGCCGTGACGAACTCTAGCTCAAGTCCCCTCAAAGCCGTTAACATGACTCACGAAATCGTTGGGCGAATCTTATTGTGGCTAGCTGGTCCAGTGGCTAATGCGACGGTCTGGAGTTTTGAGACTCTCAGTTCGCGGGTTCTATCTCCACCCGTGGTATGGCTAATTTCCTCATGTTTACCATACTGGAGTAATTGAAATTTCTCATCGTTGAACTTCATATTGTTTTCTGCAGCCCATTGAAAGATTTGGTTGATGTCCGCCTGGAGCCTTACAGTGTCTGCAATGGAAGAAACTGTCATACAGATTCGGGTGTCATCTGCAAAGGAAGACAAGGTGCTGTGGCTGACATCCTTGTCTATGTCACATATCAGGATGAGAAACAAGATGGGAGCGAGTACTGTGCCTTGTGGAACCGATCTTTTCACCGTAGCCGCCTCAGGCTTTACTCTGTTGACTACTACTCTTTGTGTTCTGTTAGAGAGGAAATTATAGATCCATCTACCAGCTTTTCCTGTTATTCCTTTAGCACGCATTTTGTGCGCTATTACGCCATGGTCACACTTGTCAAAGGCTTTTGCAAAGTCTGTATATATTACATCTGCATTCTTTTTGTCTTCTAGTGCATCTAGGACCTTGTCGTAGTGATCCAGTAGCTGAGACAGACAGGAGCAACCTGCTCTAAACCCATGTTGCACTGGGTTGTGTAATTGATGGGTATCTAGATGGGTGGCGATCTTGCTTCTTAGGACCCTTTCAAAGATTTTTATGATATGGGATGTTAGTGCTATCGGTCTGTAGTTCTTTGCTATTGCTTTACTGCCCCCTTCGTGGAGTGGGGCTATGTCTGTTGTTTTTAGTAACTGTGGGACGACCCCCCGTGTCCATGCTCCCTCTCCACAGGATGGTAAAAGCTCGTGATAGGGGCTTCTTGCAGTTCTTGATGAACACGGAGTTCCATGAGTCTGGCCCTGGGGCAGAGTGCATGGGCATGTCATTTATCGCCTGTTCGAAGTCATTTGGCGTCAGGATAATATCAGATAGGCTTGTGTTAACCAAATTCTGTGGCTCTCTCTTAAAAAATTCATTTTGATCTTCGACTCTCAGTCTTGTTAGAGGCTTGCTAAAAGCTGAGTCATGCTGGGACTTGAGTAGCTCACTCATTTCCTTGCTGTCATCTGTGTAGGACCCATCTTGTTTAAGTAGGAGCCCAATACTAGATGTTGTTCTCGATTTTGATCTGGCATTAGAAAAGAAATACTTTGGGTTTCTTTCGATTTTATTTATGGCTGTTAGTTCTTCCCGCGATTCCTTTAGCTTAAGTTCGATGTTTGCTATTTCTCTGACCAGTGACTCCCTACGCATTTCAGATATATTGGCCTCTTTTAGCCGCTCTGTTATTCTTTTCCGTCGCCTGTAAAGGGATCGCCTGTCTCTTTCTATTTTACATCTACTCCTCCTTTTTCTTAAAGGAATAAGCCTTGTGCATACATCGAGTGCCACCGAGTTAATTTGTTCTAGGCATAAGTTGGGGTCTGCGTTGCTTAGTCTATCTTCCCAGCTTATATCGTTTAGGACTTGATTTACTTGGTCCCACTTTATGTTCTTGTTATTGAAGTTGAATTTGGTGAAGGCTCCCTCGTGACTAATCTCATTTTGTCTGTCTGGGGCTCCGCGCATACATGTCTGAACCTGGATTATGTTGTGATCTGAGTATATTGTTTTTGATATGGTGACATTTCGTATCAGATCATCATTGTTAGTAGGCTCTATTATTTGCTGGTTTAAGTTGAATTTTGTGCATAGATTTAAAAGCTCGTGTGTGTGTGAGTTTTCATCAGAGCTGCCTCCTGGTGTTATCACTACAACAACATTATTTGCTATATTCCTCCATTTTAGGTGCCTTAAGTTGAAATCCCCCAGGAGCAAGATGTTGGGGGCAGGAGCTGGCAGATTTTCCAGACAGTGGTCAATTTTTGACAGCTGTTCCTGGAATTGCTGGTACGTTGCATCCGGAGGCTTGTAGACTACCACAATGTCTAGGTTTTGGCTATCGATCTGTACTGCTAAAACTTCCACTACATCATTTGAGGCATTAAGCAGTTCTGTGCAAGCAAGTGACTCTGCGATGTACAGGCCAACCCTTCCCCCCCCCCTTTTACCTGTTCACTCTGTCAAATCTGTATAGATTGTAACCTGGGATCCATATTTCGTTGTCCAAGTGATCCTTTATGTAGGTCTCTGTGAAAGCCGTGAACATTGCATTTGCCTCTGCAAGCAGTCCACGGATGAAAGGTATTTTGTTGTTCGTTGTTGGCTTTAGACCCTGTATATTTGCAAAGAAGAATGTCATAGGACTGGTGGTATTCGTGGTACTGGGGGGACTTTTTTTTCCGGCACTAGTATCTGTATCTGTTGGTTTGGAGTGGAGGCCATCGACTGTGGTTCCACTCCAGAAATGACTGGATTTAGCGTACGATTTCCACCATTTCCTGCCAGTTTTTTTCCTTCCTGGCACTAAAAAACCTCTCCCTCTTGAGTGGCTGTGGCTACCCAGGTTTTCCCATGGCCTGATGATGTGCCTGGCAATTTAAGTCTTTCCTGTACTGAAGAGGGACACATTTAAGGGTGAAAAAGCTTACAGTTTGCATTTTCCTGTTGCCATATGGGCACGGCAATAGTTGTGGTCATAGTTGCACGTCCCATCTGTTTTTTCCAGATTTCCCATGCCTGCAGATACCAAGTGCATAGTATGTGCACAGGCTTGGTTTCCCTTTGCCTTGGGTTTCTGTGACTATTCCCTGCTGGTGCATGTTTACCTGTCTCATTCCTATCCTCACTAGTACTAACATTGGAGCTCTCACCAGTTGTTTCTGGTAATATATCCTCACTATTGCTAGTGGAGTTCCCTTGTTTGCAATCTCCTGTGGTATTACTAGTTTGTAATATTGGTTTTATCTTGTCCTTGACTACACTTGTTTCCCCACTACTTGTCGAAGGCTTTTGCAAAGTCTGTATAAATTACATCTGCATTCTTTTTGTCTTCTAGTGCATCAAGAAGCTTGTCGTAGTGATCCAGTAGTTGGGACAGACAGGAGCGACCTGCTGTAAACGCATGTTTCCCTGGGTTGTGTAACTGATGGGTATCTAGATGGGTGGCGATCTTGCTTCTTAGGACCCTTTCAAAGATTTTTATGATATGGGATGTTAGTGCTATCGGTCTGTGGTTCTTTGCTATTGCTTTACTGCCCCCTTTGTGGAGTGGGGCTATGTCTTGTTTTTAGTAACTGTGGGACGACCCCCGTGCCCATGCTCCCTCTCCATAGGATGGTAAAAGCTCGTGATAGGGGCTTCTTGCAGTTCTTGATGAACACGGTGTTCCATGAGTCTGGGCCTGGGGCAGAGTGCATGGGCATGTCATTTATCGCCTGTTGGAAGTCCTTTGGTGCTTCCTGCATGACACAGTCACTGTAGGCGCTTCCCTGCATGACACAGTCACTCTAAATGCTTCCTGCATGACACAGTCACTCTAGGTGCTTCCTGCATGACACAGTCACTGTAGGTGCTTCCTGAATGACACAGTCACTGTAGGTGCTTGCTGCATGACACAGTCATTGTAAGTGCTTCCTGTATGACACAGCCACTGCAAGTGCTTCCTGCGTGACAAAGTCATTGTAAGTGCAGCCTGCATGACACAGTCACTGTAAGTGCTTCCTGCATGACACCGTCACTGTAAGTGCTTCCTGCATGACACAGTCACTGTAAGTGCTTCCTGCATGACACAGTCACTGTAAGTGCTTCCTGCATGACACAGTCACTGTTAGTGCTTCCTGCATGACAGTAACTGTAAGTGCTTCCTGCATGAGTCACTGCAAGTGCTTCCTGCATGACACAGTCACTGTAAGTGCTTCCTGCATGACCCAGTCACTGTAAGTGCTTCCTGCATGACACAGTCACTGTAAGTGCTTCCTGCATGACACAGTCACTGTAAGTGATTCCTGCATGAATCACTGCAAGTGCTTCCTGCATGACACAATCACTGTAAGTGCTTCCTGCATGAGTCACTGCAAGTGCTTCCTGCATGACACAATCACTGTAAGTGCTTCCTGCATGACAGTCACTGTAAGTGCTTCCTGCATGACACAGTCGCTGTAAGTGCTTCCTGCATGACACAGTCACTGTAAGTGCTTCCTGCATGACAGTCACTGTAAGTGCTTCCTGCATGACACAGTCACTGTAAGTGCTTCCTGCATGACACAGTCACTGTAAGTGCTTCCTGCATGACACAGTCACTGTAAGTGCTTCCTGCATGACACAGTCACTGTAAGTGCTTCCTGAATGACACAGTCACTGTAAGTGCTTCCTGCATGACACAGTCACTGCAAGTGCTTCCTGCATGACACAGTCACTTTAAGTGCTTCCTGCATGACACAGTCACTGTAAGTGCTTTCTGCATGACACAGTCACTGTAAGTGCTTCCTGCATGACACAGTCACTGTAAGTGCTTCCTGCATGACACAGTCACTGTAAGTGCTTCCTGCATGATACAGCCACTGTAAGTGCTTCCTGCATGACACAGTCACTGTAAGTGCTTCCTGCATGACACAGTCACTGTAAGTGCTTCCTGCATGACAGTCACTGTAAGTGCTTCCTGCATGACACAGTCACTGTAAGTGCTTCCTGCATGACACAGTCACTGTAAGTGCTTCCTGCATGACACAGTCACTGTAAGTGCTTCCTGCATGACACAGTCACTGTAAGTGCTTCCTGCATGACACAGTCATTGTAAGTGCTTCCTGCATGACACAGTCACTGTAAGTGCTTCCTGCATGACACAGTCACTGTAAGTGCTTCCTGCATGACACAGTCACTGTAAGTGCTTCCTGCATGATACAGCCACTGTAAGTGCTTCCTGCATGACACAGTCACTGTAAGTGCTTCCTGCATGACACAGCCACTGTAAGTGCTTCCTGCATGACACAGTCACTGTAAGTGCTTCCTGCATGACACAGTCACTGTAAGTGCTTCCTGCATGACAGTCACTGTAAGTGCTTCCTGCATGACACAGTCACTGTAAGTGCTTCCTGCATGACACAGTCACTGTAAGTGCTTCCTGCATGACACAGTCACTGTAAGTGCTTCCTGCATGACACACTCAACACAGGTTGTGTATCACCTCCAGTACGACGTTTGTAGCAGAATTTCATTTCTTTTCGAGGTTAATTTTAGATTGTAATTGTATTACCGGGATGATGATTGACTTCTATAATATTTTTGTATTTCAAAAAATTTTAATTTATATTTCTTTACTAAAATACAACAAAATTACATTAACATTTTGGTGTTTATTTTTTTCTTTTCTTAACCTCGTTATTGAATATTAAAAATTTTACTGGAATTCAATTCTGCCTAAAAAATATTGTTTTGGTGTTTTGTGAATAATTCTTCAATTATTTTAAAAAATCTGTTATAATGTAAAAATAATTTTTATGCAACTGAGGCAATAATTTGAGATGAAAAGAAAAAAAATGTGATAATTTACGACACAAAATACCGTATTTCTTAATCTGCGAGTATTATGGAAGTTAATTATTTGCACATACATTTGTGTAGTTTCATTATTTATTGATGTATCGTAAAAAAGAATTCTGATGTAATCAGCCAAATTGAGATTTCCAGGAAAATCACTAAAAATATTTTACTTTATTTTTTTTTTGGGGGGGGGGGGGGCGCGGGGGGAGTTCTTATTTCTTCCTCAAAATTTTAAAGTTTTGAAGAAAAACAGATGATGTATTTGCATACCTTTGATAATATACAAAATCCAATTAAGCCATTGTTAACTGCGCACTCATCTGCAACACTTTACTATGTTCAGTTTTCCTTTGTGTTGCATGTGTTACAAAATCGAAATATTGTATTTTATTTTAAATTCTTTTTTATTTTCCTGGCTATCACCATAAAACTTCAACACAATTATACTCCAAGACAGCAAAAAAAAAAAATTGACAATAAATAAGAGTATAACCGACCTGTCAAAGGGATCATGACGAGGTCTTCTTTTGATCTCAGGAACACAATAGTTCTATATTCCCATGGGTAATATTTACTAAATATTAACTGTCATTATAATTAAGGAGGTAATAAGTCTTGGTACTAACAATTAGGAATATTTTTATGCCCAACAAAGGGAAGGACTAACTTAAATTTTGAGCGTCAATATAATGACAACTGCAGTTCCAGTGCTAACCATTTCCACGTGTTGTGATCAGGTACACAGGCAGAGTTGAAGTGACAAGTGAAGTTACCGACGACCAACCACTGAAATTCGGCGATTCAGTGTCGTGGGCAGCTGACAAGGCTCTGATATCAACTGTTTCTGTTCTCTTGTCTCAAGGTAAGAGAGAGAGAGAGAGAGAGAGAGAGAGAGAGAGAGAGAGAGAGAGAGAGAGAGAGAGAGAGAGAGAGAGAGAGAGAGAGAGAGAGAGAGAGAGAGAGAGAGAGAGAGAGAGAGAGAGAGATCTACAAAAACTCTCTTAAATAATAAATTGTGAGCCATTCATTTGAATTTCCAGCTTGCTATCAAGATATTTCATTAAAGATAACCTAATTACTAACTCTTCACATCATGAGTCTCATCAAACTTTTATAAATAACTAGAAGTGTTGCACAATACGTGAAGCCGGATGCTCATGTGATGCTGACACAGATGATAAAGTTTGGAATTATCGCACCAGGACCAACCCACCAGCAAAACAGTTGTTGTAACTTGGTCGTTCTCGAACTCACTATATAGATAATGCTAACGTTCACGTAATACAAAATGTTGCCTAGTCTCCTTTCACAAAATTTGTGTATATTCTCTTTACACTCTTATTGTGTGCCTCAGTTCACATAAAACTTATCTCTTTTATTCGGAAGCATGAGATTCCTTTAGTCATCCCACACTCAGTTGACATTTATCACCTCACATTTGACATGCTCCTTCTTACGCAACATCTCAGTTACCCCGTCCTACCTCTCATAAATAATATACATTCTCACCTAATTCATAATCTATCCCGACTTAATTCAATGTTAATGTGTCTACGCACCCGCCACACATGTATACCTGTGTGACATTAACAAGAGTAATCAATGACATATTTGCAGAACTACCTAGGACGCCAAGCACCTTGTCAGTGCGGATGGTAGCTGGAATGTGGATGTTAGTGGCACTCATCCTTGGCACTATTTACCGCTCCAACCTAAGAGCCATGTTGATTACGCCCAGAATCCAGATCCCTTTCGAAAATATCAATCAGCTCATAAAGAAAAAATTGCCTTTTTACAGCCTAACCGGAAACTACCTGAGTCAGTGCATACAGGTGAGTTGAACACAGGACGTCATAATCATGAATAACGTTGTTACTTAATGTTCAAGATGGTGAAATTTAACTTTTACGATAAGTTTTACAAATACAAATTCAATCATGTTTATATAATATATATGCATGCATGCATGCATGCATGTATGTATATATGTATATATGTATATATATATATATATATATATATATATATATATATATATATATATATATATATATATATATATATATATATATATGCAATAAGTTCCTTGATAATGTGAGTAGTCACGAAAGCGCTTGGAATTTCTCTATTCTTTCAGAGTGGTTGTTTTGCATATATATATATATATATATATATATATATATATATATATATATATATATATATATATAAATATATATATATATATATATATGGTATAAACCTTGGTAATAAATACCGACAAGTTGGTTTAGAAAGACACGTAAGCAAACACTATAACATATTTATTAGAAAACGTTTCGGTCCTGGGACCTTGATAACTTCTAACCATGGGCGTTAGAAGTGATCAAGGTCCCAGGACCGAAACGTTTTCTAATAAATATGTTATAGTGTTTGCTTACGTGTCTTTCTAAACCATATATATATATATATATATATATATATATATATATATATATATATATATATATATATATATATATATATATATATATATATATATATATATATATGTATATATATATATATATATATATATATATATATATATATATATATATATATATATATATATATATATATATATATATATATATATATATATGTTATTGTGACCACGAACGAGTGGTATTGATCAATAACAACACTGCACTAGCCAAGGACACAATCCCATGCTGCTTTGGCCTGCCTCATGGTGGGCGAAAACGCATGACGCAATAATTTCGCCAAAATCATTCTGAACCTAACGAAAAAAATATATTTCACTGTTTGTTTAGTATTAAATTATTGTAAACAAATCTAAAATATATTTAGTTGGGTTAGGCTAAAATAAATTATTCTTGTTATAATAAGGTTAGGTAAGTTTTCTAAGTTACTTTTGGTGCAAAATTATGAATTTTTACATCAACATTAATGAAAAAATATATCTTTAAACGTATAAGAGAAAATTTTAGAAAGGACTTAATTTTAAACGAGTTCTTGCTAAATGACCAGTTTTACATATTCGGCACATGTATATATATATATATATATATATATATATATATATATATATATATATATATATATATATATATATATATATATATATATATATATATACATATATATATATAAATATATATATATATATATATATATATATATATATATATATATATATATATATATATATATATATAATATATATATAAATATATATACAGTGGACCCTTAACCAACTGCATTAATTCGTTCCAGAGGGCTTGCCGTTGGCCGAGTTAATTTTCCCCATAAGAAATAATGGAAATAGAATTAATCCGTTCCTAACACCCCTAGTATGATTTTTTTTTTTACGTGAAATATACAATTCCTTATATGGAAAGGAATGGGACATGCAAAATAAACAATAATTAAATGCCACTTACCTTTATTGTGGAGTTGTTGATGAGTGATGTGCCAGCAGCAGGGAAGATTCAGGATTATCTATTGCTTGGAAGGAGAATCCCCCACCAGAAGGACTTCAGACTATGGAACAATACTCTTATCCAGACTGAGGGACTGACCACCTCAAAACTTCAAGGGTGATAGACTGATTACATCGTCTTCAAGTATCTTCTGCTTCTATCAACTTTTCTGTACTCGACTGAAGAAGCCTACTGTGTAGGCGAAACGTTTCGAAATAAAGATACCTAACTGTTGCATATATATATATATATATATATATATATATATATATATATATATATATATATATATATATATATATATATATATATATATATATATATATAAATATATATATATATATATATAAATATATATATATATATATATATATATATATATATATATATATATATATATATATATATATATATATATATATATATGCGAGGAATTCGCAAGAGCAGGCTAAATATACACAATCACTGATCTCTGGAGACTCGAACCTACGAACCTTGGAACAAGGTACGCAGTGCTTTACCATCCTCACCACACTGGACCAATACTTGTGATTTTGGCTTAAATAACAATGCATTTCTTGCTGAATAGGGCAAGCGAAAATTTGTGTATGTGATGGTTACGCAAAAAAATAAAAAATATTCTGATTAAACAAAAAAATATATTTCATTGTGTTTATTTGTTATTAAAATAATGTAAATATATATAAAATATATTTAATTGGACTAGGCTAAATTAAATTTCATTTGTTATAATAAGGCTGGGTAAATTTCTTAAGATTCTTTTGGTACAAAATCATTAATTTTTATATTAACATAAATTAAAAAAAAATCTTTAAATGTATAAGAGAAAATTTTTGAAAGAATTTCATTTTAAATAAGTTCTGTTAACTGACCAGTTTTACGTATTCAGCAGGACACATATATTTACCAAACTGCGGCCAGCCAAGATTAGATCTTGCAACACATTCTTCCACCTCAAGAGACAGAACAACGTTCAGATTACCTAAACCACTTAACCAGTGATCCTTCAAAGATCACGCACCCAGCAGAGCTAGGTGTTGTTCATGAACTGAGGACACCCATGGTATTGGTAAGCTGAATACCGTTTGAATACCAGGCTCCATAAGCAGTTTATATAGTAATGAAGCCATGGAACAAGTGGTATTGAAACAATTACCAAACTGTGGCCAGCCGAGATTAGATCCTGCAACACATTCTCCCGCCCCAAGAGAAAGAACAACGTGATCTTTGAAGGATCACTGGTTAAGTGTTTAACATGATGTGAACTGAATAATTCAGATTCCCTTAAAAATTAAACTTTTCAAAAAATTTTATTTACAGATTGATAGTTATTTTTTTTCATTATCCATAATGAAATAGTTTATATTTTTGGACCAAAACTAACTTAGTTTAATATCTTTATTATGCACCCCATACCCATCCTGTGGGCGGTAGTCAAAAGCTTACAAAGGTACACAATGGGTCCAGGGACTGGACCCCAAAAAAACTAACTTAGAAACCTCACTTAACCTATATGAAACTAACACAATTTTTTTTAGAAATCCGGCGATTTCTTTTAATAAACATTGACATATGTTACACTAATTAGAGCAATAAAGATCTAATGAATTAACTGATTATCTTGCTAATTTGAGATAATTTATTACAACATTTCTTATCTCATCCTCAACCATTAACCACATTTTAACCTTAGCCTGGCGTCATTTTAACCATTGACTTGACCTTACCTTATAAATGGTTTTCATATCTCAAAATATCTTGATCTGTTCTTCATCTTCTTTGGACAGATGGCAGCAGATGGTTCACAGTTAGGTCGTCTGCGTCACCAAACATATTATCATGATGATTGGCTTCGTGGCTTCCGAGAGGTGTATGCTGGACTCACCGCAGCTGGATGCTCCAGGAGCTATTTGCGTTTAATGGAGCATTTACATTTCTCCAAGGTACTGTAAGGTAGAGATAACAATTGAACATTACTTGGTGGACATTAATAAACACTAATTTATAGATTTAAGAGAATAGCAAAGAAAGATATAAGTATCACTTAATATTTCAGACTGGAGAATGTGGACTGTACGTGATGCAGGAGCCGTTGACTTCCAGCTCACCAGTGGCTTTTCCCTTATCGAAAGGGTCGCAAATCAAACCAAAATTTGATATAGTGTAAGTATATATCTGGTAAACCGCTGTATTATTTACATAATTTTCAGCGAATGTGATTTGTTAATTAAATAGAATTATTATCAGATTTACAGAGTGCTACGTGGCAGATATTATATAATTAAGTCTTTTATACAAATAAGAATTAATTATATATATCGTGGGGGAAAAAGGCAGGGTACTTCATGTAATAATATGCTAAAATACGTATTGCATAGACAAGATACATATCAATGTGTCTCTGCATTTAGAGTGGATGAACATTTCTGAAACTTGTATTGACTCTGGTTGTCGCAGTGATCAACCCAAATTTCGTGGGTTTTGAATCTCATAGACACCAGCTTATTCAGGGTTTTACAGTTTTAATGTAACTCTTCAGTCCGATAGAACCTAAAAACTTTTCAATATTTACTATTTTTTAGTCAAATTTACAATGACCTGTGGCAAAATCGCTAACCCTGTATTAATATATACACACCAAATTAAATGACAGGAACAGTCTTGTATGAAGAACTGGTGAATGTTGGAAAACCAGAAGCACCGGGTGATAAGGACAGCAAAAGAGATAATGTAGATGAATGGTTCAGAGAACCGACAAGTTGGTAAATTAGACACATGTGCAACACTTGGGTATCTTTATTGAGGAAACGTTTCCCCACACAGTGGCTTCGTCAGTCCATACAAAGGAGAATGGTGAAGAACAGGAGGAGTTCGAAGAAATCAGTCCCTCAGATTTGAATCGATGTAGTCAGTCCATCAATCTTGAAAAGAATACAGCATGCTGTCCCTCAAGGTAATCAGTCCCTCAAGGCTGAGGGACTGATTACCTCGAACTCCTCCTGTTCTTCACCATTCTCCTTTGTATGGACTGATGAAGCCACTGTGTGGCGAAACCTTTCCTCAATAAAGATACCCAAGAGTTGCATATGTGTTTGATTTATCAAAAGAGATAATGGAGGAGCAGAGATGAGCACGGAGAGGAAGGAGACAAGCGTTCTTTATACAAATTATTCAAACAGTCGTAGCGATAGAAATAAAACTGACGATTTGACATTAGTTGCGAGTGAGGGTAATATTGTCGTATTTGCTATATCTAAGACGTGATTTAATATGAAGAATCTGGACATGTTTGCTGAATGTCACATTCAGGGTATTAAACTGTTTCACATTGAGAGAAATAACGGGAAGAGAGGTGGGTGTCGGTATATGTCAGTAAACACTTGAACTGCTGTATAAAAATAGGCATAAAGGCTGGAAGAACAAACAGGAATATGTCTGGGTAGAGTTTTCTGAAAGGCATGGAAAATGCATTTTAGGCGTCATATACCGTCCCCCAAACTTGAACAGGAACCAAGCTACACTACTCTGTTAAGGCTACAAGACACGAGAAAATTGCATTTCTAGGCAACTTTAATTTTAGTGAAACAGATTTGAATTCTTTGGCTGGGAATCTAGAGTCAAATGACAGTTAGGTATCTTTATTCCGAAACGTTTCACCTACACAGTAGGCTTCTTCAGTCGAGTACAGAAGAAGTTGAGATGTGAAGGCGATATAATCAGTCCAGAACCCTTCAAGACGTAGTTTTGAGGTGGTCAGTCCCTCAGCCTGGAGAAGAGTTTTGTTCCATAGTCTGGAACATTGTGAAGTTGGAACGACAAAATAAATACATATACTGTCAGAAGGTGAGATGTAGCGGACTAGTAGAAGAAAGAATATGTGACGAAGCCTACAGATAAGCCTTGGTTTGGCTTTCGTTATGGAGAGGCTGCTACTGCTAAGTACAAGACGTGGCGAAGGTATAATAGACAAGCTTGTAGGCATATGGGTGATGTTCAAAAGTGGGCCATCGCTAAATGGGAGGTGGACAAGAAAAGAAAGCTAGCATCATGTAGAGTAGGCTCCAAAACTTGGTGGTCCCTGGTCAAGGACAGACAAAGTTATCTGCCTGATGAACTCATTCCACCTCTAAATCGACAGGATGGGACCACCTCTACTAGCAATCAAGAGAAAGCGGACCTCTTTGTCGAACACTTTTCTACCAAAATGCAAGTTCCAGGTCCAGCAAGGGACCCTCCTTGGCTAGCTGCAAGAATTGTGTCAAAACTGTCATTGGTGACAATAAGGCAGGAGGAGGTGTATTTCCTTCTTAAATTACTTGACAAAGAAAAGGCTGTGGGCCCAGACAGGTTGAGTCCAAGATTGCTGAGAAGATGTGCAGACCAGAGAGCAGCACCTCTAACTTGTATCTTTCAGCACTGCCTAGTACAGTGTAAATGGCCTTCTCTGTGGAAAGAGGAAAATGTAGTCCCTCTTCATAAAAAGAAGAACAGAGCAGAAATCAGCAACTACAGACCATTGTCACTCCTGTCAAACACTGGCAAGATCCTAGAGACAATAATCTCAAGACAAATGACAGAGTTTTTGACTACCACTCATTACTTTGTGACCGTCAATACGGCTTCAGGAAAGGTTACTCTGCTGCTTATCTGTTGTTAAACCTCTCCACTAAATGGCAGCAGTCACTGGATCAATCCAAAGTTAGCTGTGGGTATCACTGGACATTGCTGGTGCTTTCGACCGGACATGGCACCAGGGCCTCTTAGCAAAACTGCAAACTCTGGGAATTGCAGGCTCTACACTATATCTCCTCAGTGATTACCTTAATGGTAGATCTCTAACGGTAGTTCTCAATGGAACGGAATCAGCAAGACATCCTACTGGAGCAAGCGTTCCACAAGGAAGCGTGCTGGGACCATTGTTAAGGAATGTCTACTTCAATGACCTTCTTCATCTCATCCTAGAATCACATGCATATGCAGACTACTGCACACTGACATTCACTTTTCCAAAAGAAGAAATGCCAGCTGCTCTAAGCTACATCAATCACCAGCTATAAAGCTATATCAGCTTGGGGAAATAGATGGCAAGTAACATTTACACCTGAGAAAACACAAATGATGATGGTCTCTAGGCACCATGATGGTAATGCCGGTGCAGTAGTAAGGATGAATGGGTGGGTGTTGGCACCTGGGGAAGAAGTTGATATCCTTGGGGTGAAATTTTACTCCACAATGACCATGAAGAACCACATTGTAAATCTTGCAAACAAGGCAGCCAGGAAGCTTACAGCACCTCGCCATATCTCGCATCTGCTTGACAGTAGGGGTTGCAAGATTCTGTACAAGGCACAAGTACGCTCACACCTTGAGTATGCTCCACTTTCTTGGTTTGCCTGCCCCCCCCCCCCCTTCCTCTCATCTGCGACTGCTTGACAGAGTAGAGAACAGAGCAAGATGTCTCATCTCTCGCCTGAGCTGTCATTTCAGCAGAGCCTTCAGGAACACATTCGTACAGCATTTTGATGTAAACGAGATAAAGTCAGTTGATCAAATGAAAATGCTGGCCCACAGAGAGCTCCAGCTTCATCCTGTTCCCTACTTGTATGTCCCATAACAATAAAAATGCTTTCAAATGAGCTGATATAGGTAACAGCTCTTAGCTTGTCAATAAAGTTAGGAATCCTTAACCTGTAAATAGCTTGTCAATAAAGATAGGGATCCTTAACCTTGTCAAACCCTGTGTAAAAAGAAAAAAGAAAAAACAAGAAAAAAAAAGAAGGTAATCACTGCGAGGGCAAGTTCCATTCAAATCCATCCTTTCTCAGCACATTGGTATCCTGGTACAGAAACAACTTGGACAACTTTTTCAAATGAGAAGGGATGGATCTGAGAGGGCCTTGCCCTCTCACTGATTACCTTCTTTCTTCTTCTAGTGGACTACACCTCACCTTTTGACAGTATATAAGTCTTCATATTGTCGTTTCAACTTCACAGTGTTCCAGACTATGAAACAAAACTCTTCTCCAGGCTGAGGGACTGACCACCTCAAGACTACGTCTTGAAGGGTGATGGACTGATTACATCGTCTTCACATCTCTACTTCTTCTGTAGAGGGAGCATGGACACAGGGGTCATCTCACACACACTAAAAACAACAGACATAGCCCCACTCCGCAAAGGTGGCAGTAAAGCAATTGCAAAGAACTACAGACCGATAACACTAACATCCGATATCATAAAAATCTTTGAGAGGGTTCTAAGAAGCAAGATAGCCAACCACCTAGATACCCATCAGCTGCACAACCCAGGACAACACGGTTTTAGAGCAGGCCGCTCCTGCTTGTTCCAGCTACTGGACCATAATGACAAGGTCCTGGATGCTGTAGTGGATAAACAAAATACAGATGTAGTATACACAAACTTTGCAAAAGCTTTCGACAAGTGTGATCATGGTGTAATAGCACACAAAATGCAGGATAAAGGAATAACGGGAAAAGTCGGTAGATGGATCTACAACTTCCTGACAAAAAGAACACAAGGAGTAATAGTAAACAGAGTAAAGTCCCAGGCAGCCATGGTAAAAGGCTCTGTTCCACAAGGCACAGTATTCGCTCCCATTCTATTCCTCATCCTCATTTCTGACATAGACAGAGATGTAAGCCTTTGCTCCTTGTCTTCCTTTGCGGATGATACCCGGAATACCATGGCGGTGACCTCCCTCGAAGACACCGCGATTCTCCAAGCGGACATCAACCAAATCTTAGAATGGGCCACTCAAAACAATATGAAGTTCAACGAGGAGAAATTTCATCTACTCAGATATGGAAAACTTGAAGAAATTAAAAATGTGTCAAGGTATACCACAAATTCTAACCATACAATAGAGCGGAAAAGTAATGTGAAGGACCTGGGAGTGATAATGTCAGAGAATCTCGCCTTCAAAGACCACAACAATGTATCTACCTCATCCACTAGGAAAATGATAATGAGAACCTTCAAAACTAGGGACGCCAAGCCCATGATGATTCTCTTCAAATCGCTTGTGCTCTCTAGGCTGGAATATTGCTGTCCACTAACGGCTCCCTTCAAGGCTGGCGACATTGCAGACCCGGAGAGTGTACAAAGGACTTTCACAGCACACATAACTGTGATAAGGCACCTAAACTACTGGGAACGGTTGAAGGTACTTGATCTGTATTCCCTCGAACGCAGGCGAGAGAGACACATGATAATATACACTTGGAAGGTCCTGGATTGATTGGTAGCAAACCTGCACACGAAAATCACTCCATATGAAAGAAAAAGACTCGGCAGGAGATGTAACATTCCCCCGATGAAAACCAGGGGTGCCACCAGTACACTGAGAGACAACACAGTAAGTGTCCGGGGCCCAAGACTGTTCAATTGCCTCCCAGCATACATAAGGAGGATTACCAATATTCTCCTGGCTGTCTTCAAGAAGGCACTGGACAGGCACCTAAAGTCAGTACCTGACCAACCGGGCTGTGGTTCGTACGTCAGCTTGCATGCTGCCAGCAGTAACAGCCTGGTTGATCAGACCCTGATACACCATGAGGCCTGGTCTCAGACCGGGCCGCGGGAGCGTTGACCCCGAAAACCCTCTCCAGGTAAACTCCAGGTAGACTGAAGAAGCCTACTATGTAGGCGAAACGTTTCGATACCTAACTGTTGCACATGTGTCTTACTTATCATAGTGGAAAGTGTTGGTTTAAAAATAGAATAGTCGAGAGTGGAACAGTGTGCCTAGTCGGGTCATTGGTAGCTTAGCTTCAAATATAGGTTAGATATACACATGAGGATAAGGGATGGATTTGAGTGGAACTTGTACATAAGATAAAAGATTGTAAAGTAAAAGGACACAAGTGCAACTAATGTGACATTTATTGTGGCAACGTTTCGCTCTCCAGGAGCTTTATCAAGCCATTACAAACAATACATGGACACAGAGGGTATATAAAGGCTCAGAGTGAGGTGAATACTAGTGAGGTACCATTTCGATGTTCACTAGTGGTAGTAGTAGTAGTAGTAGTAGTAGTAGTAGTGGTAGTGACAAAAGTAATACAATATGGTAGAGCAATTAATTCGTACATGAGTAAAAGGATATAAAAGCTATTACTTGGGTAACATAAAAATAGGTTGGACAAATATAAACTGGAATGAGGCAGCTTGTTTCAGTGTTCACTCTCTGTGCTTTGTGTAGTATAACAGGAGAAACTATGTGATGGCAGGGTTTACTGTTTTCAGGAGGATTCTTGCTAAGACTTCGGAGATGGTGAAGCTGCCGTTGTTTTGTTTAATTGTATTCGAAACAGCGATCAGTGCTGATTCAAGGCACTTGCGTGTGCGGAAATTATTTTATCACTAATTGGGCGTCTCTGAATTTCATAAGATGATTGGTGGAATTTCGGTGTTGTACACAGGCGTTGTTTAAGTTGTCGTTCCTACATGCGTATATGTGTTCATTGAGGCGGGTGTCGAGGTTTCTTGCTGTTTCACCTACGTAGATCTTGTCACAGCCTCCACAGGGTATAGTGTAAACTCCTGCATTGACTGGTTCGTGGTGCTTGGGTTTTGTCCTGGTTAGATCCTTTATTGAAGTGGTAGAAGCGATGGCGACTCTGGTGTTAGCTTGTGAAAGTACTTTTGAGACGTTTAGTGCAACCTGGCTGTTGGGAAGAATTATAACTTTGTTGGGAGCGGTGTTGATGCGTGGAGAATTGATGATCTGAAGAGCTCTTTTCTTGCAGTCTTTGATGAAAAAAGAAGGAAATTGTAACTCAGTGAATGTTTGGTGAATGTAAGTACATTCCTCGTCAAGAAACTCAGGACTACAAATTCGGTATGCTCTTAGGAAAAACCCGATGATGATGCATACCGAATTTGTAGTCCTGAGTTTCTTGACGAGGAATGTACTTACATTCACCAAACATTCACTGAGTTACAATTTCCTTCTTTTTTCATCAAAGACTGCAAGAAAAGAGCTCTTCAGATCATCAATTCTCCACGCATCAACACCGCTCCCAACAAAGTTATAATTCTTCCCAACAGCCAGGTTGCACTAAACGTCTCAAAAGTACTTTCACAAGCTAACACCAGAGTCGCCATCGCTTCTACCACTTCAATAAAGGATCTAACCAGGACAAAACCCAAGCACCACGAACCAGTCAATGCAGGAGTTTACACTATACCCTGTGGAGGCTGTGACAAGATCTACGTAGGTGAAACAGCAAGAAACCTCGACACCCGCCTCAATGAACACATATACGCATGTAGGAACGACAACTTAAACAACGCCTGTGTACAACACCGAAATTCCACCAATCATCTTATGAAATTCAGAGACGCCCAATTAGTGATAAAAGAAAATAATTTCCGCACACGCAAGTGCCTTGAATCAGCACTGATCGCTGTTTCGAATACAATTAAACAAAACAACGGCAGCTTCACCATCTCCGAAGTCTTAGCAAGAATCCTCCTGAAAACAGTAAACCCTGCCATCACATAGTTTCTCCTGTTATACTACACAAAGCACAGAGAGTGAACACTGAAACAAGCTGCCTCATTCCAGTTTATATTTGTCCAACCTATTTTTATGTTACCCAAGTAATAGCTTTTATATCCTTTTACTCATGTACGAATTAATTGCTCTACCATATTGTATTACTTTTGTCACTACCACTACTACTACTACTACTACTACTACTACTACCACTAGTGAACATCGAAATGGTACCTCACTAGTATTCACCTCACTCTGAGCCTTTATATACCCTCTGTGTCCATGTATTGTTTGTAATGGCTTGATAAAGCTCCTGGAGAGCGAAACGTTGCCACAATAAATGTCACATTAGTTGCACTTGTGTCCTTTTACTTTACATATTGTCGGTAATTCTACCAACTTTATTACAGATAAAAGATTGATTAAAGCTTATTGTTTAGGTAGCATTGAAAATGGGTAACACTGAAAAAATTTACTCTGTGTCATAAAAAAATAATTTTTGGCGTGTTTTACAGTCCCTCAAACTTAGAGTGAGACCTAGGGAGACTACTTTGGCAATATATAGTTAAGGCCACAAGGCACGATAATGTAGTAATTTTAGGAGACTTCAATTCTACTCAAATAGACTGGAATTCATTGACCAGAAATCTTGAGTCAAGCGACTTCCTAGAGGTAGTTTACGACTGTTTTATGTAGCAGTTTGTGAGAGAACAATGGGAAATAACATAAGAATGGAGGAACACTGCAGAAAGCATACTGGCCCATACAAAGCAGGTCCTTATAAATTACCCCTTCCAGGGTGGCCCGAAAAAAAAAATCTCATCATCATTCACTCCATCACTGTCTTGCCAGAGGGGTGCTCACACTACGGCTATAAAACAGCAACATTAACATCTCTCCTTCAGAGTACCGGCACTGTACTTCCCATCTCCAGAAATCAAGTCCAACTTGCCAGTTTCCCTGAATCCCTTCATACACCTGGAGTTTACCTGGAGAGAGTTTCGGGGGTCAACGCCCCCGCGGCCCGGTCTGTGACCAGGCCTCCTGGTGGATCAGCGCCTGATCAACCAGGCTGTTGCTGCTGGCTGCACGCAAACCAACGTACGAGCCACAGCCCGGCTGATCAGGAACTGACTTTAGGTGCTTGTCCAGTGCCAGCTTGAAGACTGCCAGGGGTCAGTTGGTAATCCCCCTTATGTGTGCTGGGAGGCAGTTGAACAGTCTCGGGCCCCTGACACTTATTGTATGGTCTCTTAACGTGCTAGTGACACCCCTGCTTTTCATTGGGGGGATGGTGCATCGTCTGCCAAGTCTTTTGCTTTCGTAGTGAGTGATTTTCGTGTGCAAGTTCGGTACTAGTCCCTCTAGGATTTTCCAGGTGTATATAATCATGTATCTCTCCCTCCTGCGTTCCAGGGAATACAGGTTTAGAAACCTCAAGCGCTCCCAGTAATTGAGGTGTTTTATCTCCGTTATGCGCGCCGTGAAAGTTCTCTGTACATTTTCTAGGTCGGCAATTTCACCTGCCTTGAAAGGTGCTGTTAGAGTGCAGCAATATTCCAGCCTAGATAGAACAAGTGACCTGAAGAGTGTCATCATGGGCTTGGCCTCCCTAGTTTTGAAGGTTCTCATTATCCATCCTGTCATTTTTCTAGCAGATGCGATTGATACAATGTTATGGTCCTTGAAGTTGAGATCCTCCGACATAATCACTCCCAGGTCTTTGACGTTGGTGTTTCGCTCTATTTTGTGGCCAGAATTTGTTTTGTACTCTGATGAAGATTTAATTTCCTCATGTTTACCATATCTGAGTAATTGAAATTTCTCATCGTTGAACTTCATATTGTTTTCTGCAGCCCACTGAAAGATTTGGTTGATGTCCGCCTGGAGCCTTGCAGTGTCTGCAATGGAAGACACTGTCATGCAGATTCGGGTGTCATCTGCAAAGGAAGACACGGTGCTGTGGCTGACATCCTTGTCTATGTCGGATATGAGGATGAGGAACAAGATGGGAGCTAGTACTGTGCCTTGTGGAACAGAGCTTTTCACCGTAGCTGCCTCGGACTTTACTCTGTTGACGACTACTCTCTGTGTTCTGTTAGTGAGGAAATTATAGATCCATCGACCGACTTTTCCTGTTATTCATTTAGCGCGCATTTTGTGCACTATTACGCCATGGTCACACTTGTCGAAGGCTTTTCCAAAGTCTGTATATATTACATCTGCATTCTTTTTGTCTTCTAGTGCATTTAGGACCTTGTCGTAATGATCCAGTAGTTGAGACAGACAGGAGCGACCTGTTCTAAACCCATGTTGCCCTGGGTTGTGTAACTGATGGGTTTCTAGATGGGTGGTGATCTTGCTTCTTAGGACCCTTTCAAAGATTTTTATGATATGGGATGTTAGTGCTATTGGTCTGTAGTTCTTTGCTGTTGCTTTACTGCCCCCTTTGTGGAGTGGGGCTATGTCTGTTGTTTTTAGTAACTGAGGGACGACCCCCGTGTCCATGCTCCCTCTCCATAGGATGGAAAAGGCTCGTGATAGGGGCTTCTTGCAGTTCTTGATGAACACAGAGTTCCATGAGTCTGGCCCTGGGGCAGAGTGCATGGGCATGTCATTTATCGCCTGTTCGAAGTCATTTGGCGTCAGGATAACATCGGATAGGCTTGTGTTAATCAAATTTTGTGGCTCTCTCATAAAAAATTCATTTTGATCTTCGACTCTCAGTCTGGTTAGCGGCTTGCTAAAAACTGAGTCATATTGGGACTTGAGTAGCTCACTCATTTCCTTGCTGTCATCTGTGTAGGACCCATCTTGTTTAAGTAGGGGCCCAATACTGGACGTTGTTCTCGATTTTGATTTGGCATAGGAGAAGAAATACTTTGGGTTTCTTTCGATTTCATTTATGGCTTTTAGTTCTTCCCGCGATTCCTGACTCCTAAAGGATTCTTTTAGCTTAAGTTCGATGCTTGCTATTTCTCTGACCAGTGTCTCCCTGCGCATTTCAGATATATTGACCTCTTTTAGCCGGTCTGTTATTCTTTTCCGTCGCCTGTAAAGGGAGCGCCTGTCTCTTTCTATTTTACATCTACTCCTCCTTTTTCTTAGAGGAATAAGCCTTGTGCATACATCGAGTGCCACCGAGTTAATCTGTTCTAGGCATAAGTTTGGGTCTGTGTTGCTTAGTATATCTTCCCAGCTTATATCGGTTAGGACTTGGTTTACTTGGTCCCACTTTATGTTTTTGTTATTTCCTTACACTCCAACAGCACGTCAAGCCCTAAAAACCATTTGTCTCCATTTCCTCCTATCTAACATGCTCATGCATGCTTGCTGGAAGTCCAAGCCCCTCGCACACAAAACCTCCTTTTCCACCTCCTTCCAACCTTTCCTAGGCCGATCCCTACCCTTTCTTCCCCTCCACTACAGATTTATACACATATGAGGTCATTCTATTTCGTTCCATCCTCTCTACATGTGTAAACCATCTCAATAACCCCTCCTCAGCCCTCTGGATAATAGTTTAGGTAATCCCACACCTCTTCCTAATCTCCAAACTAGGGATTCTCTGCAGTATATTCACACCACACATTGCCCTTGGACATGACATCTCCACTGCCTCCAGCCTTCTCCTTGTTGCAACATTCACAACCCATGCCTCACACCCATACCCACGACACCAATCAAACCCAGCACTTCCCACTCATAAATTTGTTCAATCCCTTTTTCAAGCTACCCAGGGTCCCAGCCTGTACCTTGAGTGGTGACCTATACCTTGCTCTGTGAGGACGTGTCTATTGCACTGTCTGCAAACATAAACCAAGATGTCCTCCATTTAACAACTTTACCAACAGCTTAAGGAGGAGCATAGGGTTGCTAAGCTCGAGATATGGCGATTGACAGGAAAACAAGAGGATTCGAATTAATCCTCCTATTGTGAGTCCTCAGGTCAGGAGGGGAACCTAGACAGAGGTAAGGAAACATGAAATGAAGCTGAGGGTCAAGAAGACAGATGGAGTGACAGAAACAGCAAAGAAGACTTCTGTGGAAACTTCAAACCCATTTTCTGCACTGCCCAACGAATGTGGGTTGTCTACTGGGAATGTCACAATGATCACCAAGGAAGCATTGGCAGATAAGGGTGAGTTGACATCCCTTGAAACTCCAGCAAAGACCATTCCAATGAAGCCCATCCCAATGAAGACCATTGACCACGTCAGTCAGGGACAGTCAGGTTACATTTATGGATAGGGCAACAATAACAGAACCATCTTTAACTACAATGTCAGATCCTTGAGCAAACATTATGATGACCTCACAGCATTACTCAGTTCCCTTCATTCCAATATATCAATCATCACACTCACAGAAACCTGGCTTAAGCCTGATATTACAGATGTCTATACCATTCCTGGCTACATGGCCATACACAACTGTAGAACAGACCAGCAAGGGGGAGGAACACCTATATACTACTCAAATCAACTCGAATGTATCAATAAATCTTGCACAAGGGACGAACATGGAGAATATATCATAGCTAAATTTAAATCAAAAGACCTGTAAAAACCCTCACAGTTATAAACATCTACAGAGTACCACAGTCAAACATTTATCACTTTAGTGAAAAACAAGGAAACATGATTACTGGTGCACACATGAATAAAGACCACCTACTACTAACAGGAGATTTCAACATAAACATACTACACGACCAGGACCCACAAGTAATCGAATTCACATCTCCTTAATAGACCACATCTGGACAAACACCATATCCCCTTTAAAATCAGGCATAATCACAGACAACACTACAGACCACTACCCAACCTTTCTCATAACTAATCTGGGCAAACTGCCACAAGACATCACTAAAGCAACCTTCAGACTACATAACGAGACAGCAGTTAACAACTTTATAGCAGCTATGAATAACATCGATTGGCAAAATGAGCTCGAAACATATACAGATATGAATGAATGTATAAATAATTTTCTAAAAAAAGCACAATGCGTCTATAACAAACATTGCCCCTGAAAAACTAAACAGATCACAGAAAAGAGACTGAATAATCCCTGGCTGACACCAACCATCCTCAGATCCATTAACACAAAGCACAAGTATAAAAAACTGTATAGAATGGGTCAAATAACTAGAGAACAGCACTAACATCCCATATCATAAAAATCTTTGAAAGGGTCCTAAGAAGCAAGATCACCACGCATCTAGAAACCCATCAGTTACACAACCCAGGGCAACATGGGTTTAGAACAGGTCGCTCCTGTCTGTCTCAACTACTGGATCACTACGACAAGGTCCTAAATGCACTAGAAGACAAAAAGAATGCAGATGTAATATATACAGACTTTGCAAAAGCCTTCGACAAGTGTGACCATGGCGTAATAGCGCACAAAATGCGTGCTAAAGGAATAACAGGAAAAGTCGGTCGATGGATCTATAATTTCCTCACTAACAGAACACAGAGAGTAGTCGTCAACAGAGTAAAGTCCGAGGCAGCTACGCTGAAAAGCTCTGTTCCACAAGGCACAGTACTCGCTCCCATCTTGTTCCTCATCCTTATATCCGACATAGACAAGGATGTCAGCCACAGCACCGTGTCTTCCTTTGCAGATGACACCCGAATCTGCATGACAGTGTCTTCCATTGCAGACACTGCAAAGCTCCAGGCAGACATCAACCAAATCTTTCAGTGGGCTGCAGAAAACAATATGAAGTTCAACGATGAGAAATTTCAATTACTCAGATATGGTAAACATGAGGAAATTAAATCTTCATCAGAGTACAAAACAAATTCTGGCCACAAAATAGAGCGAAACACCAACGTCAAAGACCTGGGAGTGATCATGTCGGAGGATCTCACCTTCAAGGACCATAACATTGTATCAATCGCATCTGCTAGAAAAATGACAGGATGGATAATGAGAACCTTCAAAACTAGGGAGGCCAAGCCCATGATGACACTCTTCAGGTCACTTGTTCTATCTAGGCTGGAATATTGCTGCACACTAACAGCACCTTTCAAGGCAGGTGAAATTGCCGACCTAGAGAATGTACAGAGAACTTTCACGGCGCGCATAACGGAGATAAAACACCTCAATTATTGGGAGCGCTTGAGGTTCCTAAACCTGTATTCCCTGGAACGCAGGAGGGAGAGATACATGATTATATACACCTGGAAAATCCTAGAGGGACTAGTACCGAACTTGCACACGAAAATCACCCACTACGAAAGCAAAAGACTTGGCAGACGATGCACCATCCCCCCAATGAAAAGCAGGGGTGTCACTAGCACGTTAAGAGACCATACAATAAGTGTCAGGGGCCCGAGACTGTTCAACTGCCTCCCAGCACACATAAGGGGGATTACCAACAGACCCCTGGCAGTCTTCAAGCTGGCACTGGACAAGCACCTAAAGTCAGTTCCGGATCAGCCGGGCTGTGGCTCGTATGTTGGTTTGCGTGCAGCCAGCAGCAACAGCCTGGTTGATCAGGCTCTGATCCACCAGGAGGCCTGGTCTCAGACCGGGCCGCGGGGGCGTTGACCCCCGGAACTCTCTCCAGGTAAACTCCAGGTAAACAGTTTAAACGTTACTCGTCAGCACTTACCAGCCTGATAAGAAGGTCAAAAAAATTGTATTATGAAAATAGATTACATAACATCAAAGGTGATATGAAAAAAACCTGGAAAACTCTATCTGAAATTCTTGGAACTAAAAAGTTATCTAAAAACAAAACAATCAAACTAACAAAATCAGATGAACCCCAACTCACTCCTACTGAAACAGCAAACAGACTTAATGTTTTCTTCTCCACCATAGGAAAAAATCTAGCAAACAAAATACCAAGCACAAACACCCGTCCATCAGACTACCTCATAGGTACCTACCCAAATACGCTATTCCTAGCTCCAGCCAACCCCATTGAAGTTACGCTCATCATAAACACCCTTAAAAACAAGGCAGGAGACATTAACAACTTGCCTGCTTTTATGTACAAAAAAGCTTCTTAAGTATTGTCACCAATTATTGCAACGTTCTTTAACAAATCCATTGAATCATCTACCTTCCCAACAATCCTCAAAATAGCGAAGATCACTCTGATCCATAAAGGAGGTGACCAAGCTGACTTGAATAACTATAGACCAATATCTAACTTACCACTGCTCTCTAAAATCTTTGAAAAATTAATTCATAGACGTATCTATTCCTACCTCGTTTCACACAACATATTAAACCCTTGTCAGTTTGGATTCAGGAATAATGAAAGCACAAATGATGCTATCACACACATGCTAGAACTAATATATACCGCACTTGAAAAGAAAGAAGTCCCGATGGGCATTTTCATTGATTTACGTAAAGCTTTCGATACAGTCGACCATGAACTGCTGTACTCCACATTAACGCACTATAGTATCAGAAGCCACTCCCTCAACTACCTAAAATCATACCTTAGTAACAGAACTCAATATATGTATGCAAATGATGCAAACTCCTCCACCCAACCAATCACAGTAGGAGTCCCACAAGGAAGCGTCCTTGGACCACTCCTCTTTCTCATCTACATCAGTGATCTACCGAATGCATCACAGCTACTCAAACCCATATTATTTGCAGATGACACTACATGTCTTTTCCCACCCAAACACAGTCGTACTAGCAAACACAGTCAATGCTGAATTACAGAAAATATCTGCCTGGATGATGACTAACAAACTTACCCTGAACACTGATAAAACCTATTTCATTCAGTTTGGAAGCAAAGCTACAAATGATCCAATTTACATAACGCTAAATGGATCATCACTCACAAGACTCACAGAGGGAATATTCCTAGGTATCCACCTTGACAGTAACCTTAAGTTCCAGACACACATACAACAAATCACCAAGAAAATCTCCAAGACTGTAGGCATACTATCAAAGATAAGGTACTATGTTCCACAATCAGCTCTCCTGGCACTGTACCATTCACTCATATACCCTTATCTTACATATGGAATTTATGCATGGGGATCAACAACATTCAATCACCTAAAACCCCTAATAACCCAGCAAAAGGCAGCAGTAAGAATGATAACAAATTCCCACTCCCGCCAGCATACTCCACCAATTTTCAAAAGTCTGAATCTGCTCACCATTAAGAACATCCATACTTACTCATGTGCCTACTACATACACAGAACAATACACACAAATATAAACCCTCCACTCAAACTTCTCTTCACCAATTTAAAGAGGACACATGACCACAACACAAGACACAGATCTCTCTTTGATATACCTCGTGTCCATATCACACTGCGTAAAAACTCTGTGCACATAAAGGGCCCCAAAATATGAAATTCCTTACCAGAAGATATTAAAGTAACCCAGTCTGAAAATCAATTTAAGACTCTTCTCAAAAGCCACTTAATCACCCTAGACTAAATGCTAAATACTCAGTACACATTTACTCACCTATGTACTCCCACATCATAACTGAAACAATCACATTGAACCTTTTATCCATTGTTGACAGGAATATAATTGAATCATTGTTTTCACAAAAAGCATTTTCGAATATAAATATATCTTTGTCTTATACAAATTTTGATTCATTTATAATTAATATTCTACTGTACAACTATGAAATAATTACTATCCTACTGTACAACTATGATATACTCCTTAAGTTGGCCCACAATGCCTAGGCATAATAGAGGCTCTCTTTGCATTGCAACCCACTATTGTAAGTACAAAATCTCAATGTACTGTTTGCAAAGACATAAAATAAATAAATAAATAAATATGAAGAGGAGGCAAAGTTTATGTTTTCCTGCGGCTGGGATAGAGGATATTGCTAGCCATCTGGATGACATCATAGAAGATAATGGAAGCAATTTTATTATCTGCCTCAGAGAGAGAGGCAACGATGTTGGCAGATGTAGGAGTGAAGACCTGATAAGCAGATATAGGACAGCAATAGAGATAATTAAGAGGAAGAGTGGGAACCGTGTGACATGTGGCATTTTGTCAAGCAGAGTTGGAAATGAAAGGTTGTCCAGGGCAATTGGTGAATATTGGAAAGCCAGTGGCATTAGGTGATAAGTACAGTTATAGGGATAGTAGAGGAACAGAAATGAGCAGGAAGAGAAAAGAGAATGGAGGGTTTCTAAATTTATATTATACTAATAGTCGTAGTCCAAGAAATAAGATGGACGAATTTAAATTAGTTGCAAGTGGAGGTAACACTGATGTATTTGCCATAACCAAGACGTGGTTTAATACGAAAAATCGGGACATGCCTGCTGAATGTCACATTCAGGGTTTTAAATTGTTCCAAGTAAACAAAAGTATCGGAAAGGGAGGTGAGGTGGCATGATATGTCAGAGATCGCTTGAATTGTTGCATAAAAATGGGTATAAAGTCTGAAATAACACATACTGAGTCTGTCTGGGTAGAATTTTAATAGGGGTTCAAAAAATTGAAGGCATGATGTACTGTCCCCTAAACTTGGATAAGGACCAAGGAAGACTATTGTGAGAAGAAATTGTTAGGGCTACAAGGCATGATAACCTACTAATTCTAGAGGACTTTAACTTTAGTCATATTTATTGGAATTCCTTGACTTTAGAGTCTAACGACTTCATAGAGGTAGTTCAGGATTGTTTTTTAAAGTAGTTTGTTACAGAACCTACAAGGGGAAATAACCTGCTTGACTTGGTTCTGACAAACAAGGAAACCCTTGTTAATAATATAGAAATTTCTGAGGAACTTGGTGCAAGCAACCATAAATCAATTACCTCTAGCACTGAATGGAAATATTACAGTAGGGATAACTCAGTAACAATCCTAGATTTTTGCTTAGCAGATTACAATGGGCTTAGAGAACACTTATCATCTGTGGGCTGGGGCAACGAAGAGAGCTATCAGTATGAAAACTTTCTAAATACTACGCATGCTGCCCAAAGAACATTCATTCCATATAAAGAAATTAGATCGAATATAAATGACCTGAAATGGATAAATAATAGGTTTAAATATCTTTTAGGGCAATGTGATCCTTTATTGACTACGTTTCGCCCACACAGTGGGCTTTTTCAAGTCACAAACAGACTTGAAAAAGCCCACTGTGTGGGCGAAACGTAGTCAATAAAGGATCACATTATACTGCATTTGTGTTTATATTGCCATTGTGTCGGTATTTTATACCATTTATTTCCATCTTTTAGGGCAGATGAAAGGAATTTATAGGTGCATCAAGAGAGATGAGGGTCATCATATGAATCAATATATTAACATTAAGAGGGACGTTAAAAACGGGATAAGAGAAGCTAAATGGGACTACGAAATTGAGGTTACTAGGGATTCAAAATCTAACCCAAAAGTTTTTTTTCCAGGTTTATAGAACAAAAATTAAAAAAAAAGATAGGTCCCCTTAAAAATAACTCTGCTCATTTTTACTGACAAGGAGAATGAAATGTGCTCGATTTATAATAATTATTTTCTCTCGGTTTTCACACAGGAAGACACTAACAATATCCCAATAATTAACTTTTATAGTGGACCTCAAGAAGATAAATTATGTAATATCACAGTCACTAGGAATATGGTAATCAAACAAGTAGACCGAATGAAACAAAATAAATTAACGGGCCCTGGTGAACATTTTTCAAGGGCTCTTAACGAGTGCAAAATGAAATTTTGTGAACCCTTAACTAACACAGGTTTCTAATTTATCACACAGGTGTAGTTTCTGATACGTGAAAGATGGCCAATGTAATTCCTGTTTTTAGAACAGGGGACAAGTCGTTACCATCCAATAAACTTGACCTCAATTGTAAGCAAATTACTAGAGTCAAATATAGCTTATATTATGAGAAGTCATCTTGATGAGCATAATTTAATTAATGATTTTCAGCATGGATTCACGAGGGGCCGTTTCTGCTTAACTAATTTACTAACTTTCTTCAGTAAAGCTTTTGAGGCTGCTGATCACGATAAATAATTCGATATTGCTCATTTGGATTTTAGTAAGGCTTTTGATAGAGTGCTACACTGAAGACTGTTAAAGAAAGTGGCAGCTCATGGCATTGGGGGAAAAGTGGAGAAACACTGCAGATGGCCTACTGGTCCACACAAGGCAGGTCCTTATCAAAACCACCCCTTCCCAAAGCTACCCAAGAATTTACTCCCGTACCCACTACATCAATCAAACCCAGCCCCTCCCACTCATATATTTGTCCATATCTCTGTCTTTGCCTCCCTTTCCTCCTTGTGTCTTTGTACCCTCTCTTTCAGTTTCTGCCTTCTTGAGTTCTGTCAGGGTCAAGGTACACCCACCGTTATTTCAGTATGTCCCTTAGTTGTGCTTTCTCCTGCAGAATCCTGTTTCTCGAGCAGATTCTGCCTTGAAAATTACCTTGACTAGACTTTTTTTTTTTTGTTCCTGTAACCCCCCTTCCCCCCATTCTCAGAAAATTTGCCAAATGGGTCATGTCGTTCTCTCCTGTTGCTTTCATGATACTTTCAATCACTTTTTTCTCAACCTGTCTTCTCGCTTCATAAGTTTCCCTTTCAACTTTCTGGAGCCCATAAACAAAAGCTGACCTCTCCCTTTCAACCTCCCATGACATTTCCCTTTGCCTCCATTGCAGAATTCCATTCTTCAATTTCTTCTTTATCTGATGTCCCTGTGCTCAGTGGTCTGTCATATTCCCTTCTCAGCTTTTCTTGGGAACTGTTGTGGTCTGTTAGGGCCTCTGCATATAGCTTAGCTCTTTAGTTTTCTTAAGTCCCCTAATTTGCTCCTGTTGTGCTCCTCGTCTTCTCTGGGGTTCCACAGTGGTCTGATAAGGCCTCCTGTGTTCCATGCAGTCTCCTCGTTTCTGACTGATGTAGCAGTTCCTGATGTCATGCCTGCTCTGCTCTTTGGATCTTTAGAGTGTTTCAGATTTATTAGTTCCTTTTATCTCTATATCTTAGCTTCTGCTGTTGTGGCTTGTAGCTTCCATTTCCTACTCTCTGCAGCTATTCACTCCTCCCCTTTGTTGCTAAGATCTTCTAGTTTCCTTCTCCACTCTTCTTCCCTTTTCATGAGCTCTGCCACCCATTCTTCCCTCCCAGGCTCATCCACCAGTCCCCTGGTTTTCTGTCCTCCTCTTTGGCAGCCCCTTTTTTTTTTGTCAGTACAGAAAGAAAACATGTGTTTTTGTGATCGTTTGTGATGTGTATTCGTGAGTGTGTATGTGTGTGTGCATGTGTGTGTGTGTGTGTGTGTGTGTGTGTGTGTGTGTGTGTGTGTGTGTGTGTGTGTGTGTGTTGTGTGTGTGTGTTGTGTGTGTGTGTGTGTGTGTGTGTGTGTGTGTGTGTGTGTGTGTGTGTGTGTGTGTGTGTGTGTGTGTACTTATTTGTAGTTGCAAGGGTCGAGTCATAGCTCCTAGCCCTGCCTCTTCACTGATTGTTACTAGGTCCTCTTTTTCCCTGCTCCATGAGCTTTATCAAATCTTGTCTTAAAATTATGTATGGTTCCCGCCTCTACTACGTCACTTACTAGGCTATTCCACTTCCTGGCAACTCTATGACTGAAGAAATACTTCCTAACATCCCTATGACTCATCTGAGTCTTCAACTTCCAATTGTGACCCCATGTTTCTGTGTTCCATCTCTGGAACACCGTTTTTGTCCGCCTTGTCTATTCCACGCAGTATTTTATATGTCGTTATCATGTCTCCCATGACCCTCCTGTCCTCCAGTGTCGTCAGGCCAATTTCCGTTAACCTTTCTTCATAGGACAATCCCCTTAGCTCTGGGACTAGTCTTGTTGCAAACCTTTGCACTTTCTCTAATTTCTTGACGTGCTTGACCAGGTGTGGATTCCAAATTGGTGCTGCATACTCCAGTATGGGCCTGACGTGTATGGTGTACAGAGTCTTGAACGATTCCTTACTGAGGTACCGGAATGCTATCCTTAGGTTTGCCAGACGTCCGTATGCTGCAGTAGTTATCTGACTTATATGCGCCTCAGATGTGATCAGTAAAATACTCATCCCATGAGTGAGGTCTGCAGTCTTTGACCACTTAGACTATACTGTGTCTGCGGTCTTCTTTGCCCTTCCACGATCTTCATGACTTTGCATTTGGCAGGGTTAAATTCAAGGAGCCAGTTGCTGGACCAGGCTTGTAGCCTGTCCAGCTCTCTTTGTAGTCCTGCCTGATCCTCGACCGATTTGATTCTCCTCATTAACTTCACATCATCTGCAAACAATGACACATTTGAGTCTATCCCTTCCGTTATGTCATTCACATATACCAAAAACAGCACAGGTCCTAGGACTGACCCCTGTGGAACCCCGCTTGTCACCGGTGCCCACTGTGACATCTCGTCATGTACCATGACTCGTTTTTGCCTCCCTGTCAGATATTCTCATGTTCCGTTGCAGTTATGTGTGCCTGATCCTCCAGCCTTTGCATTAACCTTTTGTGAGGAACTCTGTGTCTGTGTATGTGTGTGTGTGTGCGTGTTGATATACAGATAAGTGATGCTTCCAGGATTCTGCGGTATTGAGTGTTTTCTTTTCTGGCGATAAGTCTTGTGTTTCTGTAATTAAATGATTGTGTGAATTTTGGTATTGAACACGCATTCTTAAAATCGTCTGACCTGCCTGGCACAGGCATTTCTTAAATCGTCTGATCTGCCTGGCAGATCGGACTATTTCAGGAATGCCTATTTTCAGCACTGAAATTCACACAACCATTTAATCAACAACAGAAATGCAAGACTTCTTGCCAGAGAAGAAAACACTCAATACTGCAGAATCTTGGAATCATCACTTATCTGCATATCCATCAACTCAATCGAAATAACGGCTTCTAACACATAGTTGAACCCCTTGCCGAGAAACTTCAGTGTTATCCCACATAACTACTGTATTTCGCCGCTTATAGTAAGTTCCGATGCACTAGACGTATCTCAATTTAGAAGGTAATAATCAGAAAGAAGTTGTAAGTGCCTAATACCAAATAATATTTACTCCATTGAAACGTATGGCAATTTTAAAGGCAGAAATAAGGTTATGTTTGATTTATGGGTAGGTCATAACATACGATAAGCCTAGTACTCACCTGAACACCTCACCAGTCTTGACGAATTCATCACAAACGTTAAATTTACGTTGAGTCAAATTTATCAGTACCTGGTATGTTAATCTTAACGCAAAAATAATTTGATTTATGGGTTGGTTAAAACACTACAGCCACAAACACCACTCAACATGTGACGAAAATATTGTTCCAGCTATAGCACCGTTAGCGAACGCCAGCAAAAGCCTGTCTCAAAACCAGAAAAATCACTGTTTTCATCATTCCGACGATCACTTTCAGAGTTGTTCTCTGCATTCACACCATCGGGGTCATCAGTATTAGACTCTGAACTGTCACTAATCTCATAAACAAGGTCATCTTCTGTTCCATCTGAAAATGTAAAAGTTTATGGTACCTCAGTATGGTGGATGTGGAAAATACTGTATATTTTCCGGAAATACGGTAATTTGTAGGTAAATAGATGGCCTATACTGTATTTAATAATATTTATGTCATAGAAAATGGGAAACTGAGCCTGCGCCTGCGCAGAAGACACTCGCCATTGCTGTTTGAACTGGTCAACTGTTAGTGAATATTGGGAAGAATTTTTCGTGCTCTAGAGGTTAAAATTGGGCTGACACCTCTCAAATAGGAGACGAAATTGTTGGATGTGCATTCCTGCATAACTTGAGATATCAGGCGACAGGACAGGACAACTCCAGGAACCTCAGATAAGCTGTCTAATTTATGTTTAAATTCTGGCCAGTAAATTTTTCATAAATGTAATGTGTACATGACACATTAATCTCCAGTAAAATTGGTGAGTGATATTAAGATATTTTCCTTCTGCTATATAAATGTGTATATATATAATTCTTTATTAATTTAATATACAGTCCACAAATTTATATATCTACCAGAATTCCTGGTGTATGTATATTTCATTTATAATTAATAGGTCCAGAGCAACTTGTGGATATGACAGTGGTAGGTATCGAAGGGAGACATTTTTTGTGACCTAGGTGTCCCAAATTCCTACTTGTCTAACTGATAAATAATAATTATCTTTGTTCATTTACTGTTACGTACATAATGATACATTCAAATAAATGCAATTTTCCACAGTGGAGATAATTTTATTACCATTCGTTTCTAATTGATCCTGGAGTATCAAAATATTTCACTGCCAGTTATAAACAAATGGTACAGGACTACCTTACCCCGATAATCTCTCAAGTTCAACTGGTGAAACAGTCGCTGGTGACTGAAAATACCCATCATGCGCTAACGATAGCATAGTATATGGTAGCGTTATTTTAAAGTGCCTACCATAATTGACGCTGCTTTGTGACTTCGTTAGTTTAAGAAATAAGAAAGGAAGATGTTACTTAAGGAGGAATTTCGTTTTCTGTCAATATCCCAGTACAGTATCCGTATTTCATAAATAGCTTGTCTCAAAACGTTATTAATTTACTGTAATTTTGAAACACTGGACTTGGTTTCAATGGCTCGGCATCGGACGTAACTGGGAGAGCTGCAGCCAACCCCACACCCCAAACTTATAGATCCCGTCACTGACCTTCAGTTTATAGCACGCAGGGTGGTTTTTGGAGACATTTATGTGAAAAAATGCATCTAATAAACCCCAAAATACGATACATATGCAGCCGCCAGTCCCGTACAGGTCCTTATCATATCCAAACTACCCAGCATTCTCCACCTGACTCCATCCTATAATTACTCACGTACTTTTCACTCAGGTAGATGTGTTTGTGACTTGATAAAGCCCACTGTGTGGGCGAAACATTGTCAATAAAGGATCACATTATATTGCTTATGTTTATTTTCCCGCTGTCTTGGTTTAATGTTGCTGCTTAATATAACCCCCAAGTTCTTTTCACATTCTGTACAGCTAAGTTCTACAATATTTAACTGATGAGTGCTAGTGTTATGAACATTCCCGAGTTTAGAGCTTTGCATTTATCTACAGTGAACTGCAACTGCCACTTTTCTGACCACGAATTGAGTTTGCCTAAATCCTCCTGAAGTTTCGTGACATATACGTCTGAATCGATTATCCTACTTATCTTCGTGTCATCAGCGAATTTGCTCATATCACTAGTAATTCCCTCATCAAGGTCATTGATATATATTATGAACAATGGACCTAAAACTGATCCCTGTGGTACGCCACTTGTTAATGATCCCCACTCAGATTTTACCCATTTATGCACACTCTCTGCTTCCTGTTGGTAAGCCATGACTCGATCCATGACAGCACTTAACCCCCAGTGCCATGAGCTGCCGCTTTCTTTAACAGTCTCTGGTGCGGTACTCTTATCAAAAGCCTTACTAAAGTCCTAATGAACAATTTCGAATTTTTTGTCGTGATCAACAACCTCAAAAGCTTTACTGAAGAAAATTAGTCAATTAGTTACGTAGGGACGGCCCCTCGTGAATCCATGCTGAATACCATTAATCAAATTATGCTTATCAAGACGACTTATTATAATATCAGCTATAAGTGACTCTAGTAATTTGCCAACAATTGAGGTTAGGCTTATTGGGCGGTAATTTGAAAGAAAAGACTTGTCCTCCGATTTGAAAATAGAAATTGTATTGACCATCTTCCACATATCAGACATTACACCTGTTTGAAGAAATATATTAAACTGTTAGTTAATGGTTCACAAAGTTTCGTTTTGCAGTCCTTAAGAACCCTTGAAAAGTTCATCAGGGCCTAGGGATTTATTTTGTTTCATTCGGTCTACTTGTTTGATAACCATATCGCTAGTGACTGTGATATTGCATAATTTATCTTCTTCAGGCCCACTATAAAATTGAAAAACTTGAGATATTGTTAATGCTCTCATATTGATAGCTCTTTTCGCTACCCCAGTTCACAGATGACAGGTGTTGTCTTATCCCATTGAAATCTGCTAAGCGAAAATCTGAGACAGTTACTGAGTTATCCCTATTATCATACTTCCATTCAATGCTAAAGGAAATTGATTCATGGCCGTTTGCGTCAAGTTCCTTTGGAATTTCTACATTATTTGCAAGGGTCAATGAAAATCAGGGACGCCACGAGTACACTGAAAGACAGCACAGTAAGTGTCCGGGGCCTAAGAGTGTTCAACTGTCTCCCAGCACACATAAGGGTTTTTTTCAATAGACCCCTGCCTGTCTTCATAAAAATTTTACCCAGGTCGACTATGTGTTATTTCAGACTTTATACCCGTTTTCAAGCGATCTCGGACATATAGTGCCACCCCACTTCCAATTACTTCTGTGTACTTGGAACAGTTAACATCCTGAGTGTGACATTCAGTAGGCATGTCACGATCTTTCATATTAAACCACGTTTCAGTTATGACAAATACATCAATGTTACCCGCACTTACAACTAATCTCAACTCGTCCATCTTATTTCTCGCACTATGAGTATTAGTATAATATAAATTTAAAAACCCTCCCTTCTCTCTTTTCTTCCTACTCATTTTTTTCCTCCAGTATCCCTATTACTGTCTTTATCATCTAGTGTCACTGGCTTTCCAATATTCGCCAATAACCCTACCTCATTCTGCCTACAAATGTTTTTACTAAAACTCACACTATAGCTTCAATGAGAATTCATTGCTTTCTACAAAAACCCACCCCAAACCGAGATAAGTGAACCCCATTCCTGGCATACACGTCATTTCTGCCATAGAAGAGGTCCCAGTTGTATATGTGTGTGTCTGTGAATGTTACTGCATCTTCCTTACAGTGTTTGTCTAGCCAGCAATTGACCTCAGTTGCCATGGACAACCTTATATTTCCAACTCCTCTCCTCGGCAAAATGCCATATACCACAGAGTTCCCACCCTTATTCTTAATTATCTCTGTTGCTGTCCTGTACCTGCTGATCAAGTCTTCACTCCTACGTCTGCCAACATCGTTGCCCCCCACACTGAGGCAGACAATAGGATTGCTACCATTACCTTTCATGATGTTGTCTAGATGACTAACAATATCCTCAATCCCAGCCCCAGGAAAACATACCCTCAGCTTTTTTTTTCCTATCTCTAAAACAAAAAGCCCTATCCATAAACTTAACCTGACTGTCTCCAACTAAAACAATGCTCTTACCTTCACTGGCAGAGTTTGTCGTGACGTTCTCGATGGTCTTTGTAGGGATGGCCTTCACTGGAATGGTCTTCGTTGGGGTTTTGGGGTTTTAAGGGATATCAACTCACCCTCGTCTGCCAGTGTTTCCTTAGTGTTCGTTGTGACCTTTCCAGTAGACAACCCACATTCATCAGGTCGCACAGTAAATGGGTTCGAAGTTTCCATAGTAATATTCTGGTTCCTCGTTGTTTCTGCCCTTTTATCCCTCTTCCCGATCATCAGCTTCGTTCCAGGTCACTACTGAACAAAGTACAGATCACCACTGAGGAAAGTACAAGTCACCACTGAGCAAATTGCAGGTCACCACTGAGCAAAGTACAGGTCAGCAATGAGCAAAGTACTGGTCACCGCTGCTGTCTTTTCTTGAACCTGATTGTGCACCTATATATATCCCTCTGTTGATAAATTAGACACATGTGCAACACTTGGGTATCATTGTTGAGGAAACGTTTCTCCACACAGTGATTTTATAAGCCACTTCTTCACACATATGCTGTGTTCTTTTCAAGATTGATGGACTGATTACATCGACTCAAGACTGAGGGACTGATTACCTTAAACTCCTGTTTTTCACCATTGTCCTTTGTATGGACTGTTGAAACCACTGTGTGGCGAAACGTTTCCTCAATAAAGTTACTCATGTGTTGCACATGTGTCCAATTTATCAACTAGTCGGTTCTCTGAACTTTGTACCTACATACCCCTCTGTGTCACTGTACTGTTATTAACAGTGACAAAGCTCCTGGAAAGCGAAAAGTTGCCACAATAAAATGTCGTATAGTTTCACTTGTGTCCTTTTATCTAGCATATTGTCGGTAATTCTACCAACATTATTACAATTTTAGGACACTTGTTACTTCATGCACTTGTGTCCTTTTACCTAACATACTTCTTGAAATAAATCCTGGTATCTGTTAGCCTTATTGCACTCACGTAGGCAATATTGTCTTGGCTTTAAATTTCTGCTTATCATGACTCCCAAGTTCTTTTCACACACTGTGTGATCAAGCTCTACATCTCCATGTTTATAACTTCGAAGATTATTTTCATTCCTAAGGACTAGGACTTTACACCTGTCCCCATTCAACTGCATCTGCCACTTTTCAGACCAAGACATTAATTTGTCCAACTCCTCCTTAAGTTCACTGGTATCCTCCATAGAATCAATCAATCGGCCTATTTTGGTATCATCAGTAAATTTGCTCATGTCACTTGCAATTCCTTTATCAATGCCATTAATGTAAATTATGAACTGATCCTTGTGGAACCCCACTAGTCACCAGTCTCCATTCAGATTTTAGTCTATTAATGCAATCTCGTTGCCTCCTATTGGTCAGCCAAGCCTCGTCCCATGTTAGAACTTCACCTGGTATACCATCAGCTGCCACTTTGCTTAACAGTCTTTTATGAGATGCTCTATCAAAGGTTTTCCTGAAATCCAAATAAACTTTATATTCTGTATTATTGTCCACTGCCTCAAATGCTTTATTAAAGAATGTTAGTAAGTTTATCAGGCAGGAACGACCTCTCATGAATCCAAGCTGAGATTTATTAATCACATTATACTCATCAAAGTGACTTCTAATAATATCACCTAAAATTGATTTTAATAATTTGCCAACTATAAATGGCAAGCTTATTCGATGGCAATTTGATGAAATGGACTTATCTCTGATTTAAATATGATAGTTCCTACTATCATTAAACTTATTAAACTTTGCATTGTTGATGCAAAATTTGTATTTAATGATAAGTTTTACACTCAGAAGTTTGGTATGGCAATGGGAAATCCTCTTTCACCTGTTTTTAGTAACCTATACATGGATTTTTTTAAACAAGGTTGCTTAACATAATCCTCCCTAATAGAGCTAAATGGTTCAGATATGTTGATGATATTTTGTCTTATGCCGAAGAATGTAGATAAACACCATTTCCATTGCAAATTAAATAGCTTAGCCAATTCTATAAACTTTACTGTTGATTTTGAAGAAAATAACTCATTGCCTTTTCTAGATGTTTTAATTATTAAGAGTAATAATGAATTCAAATTTAAAATTTACAGAAAACCTACAAATAACTGTTCCTATGTCCACTATTATTCTTCACATCAAGATAGAGTTAAACTGTCTGTTTTCTCATCAATGTTTTTAAGAGCTTTACGTATTTGTAGTCCAGAGTTCATAGATGAGGAAATATCCAAAATTTATGAAATAGGTAATGATTTGAAATACCCAAGAAACGTAAATGATAAATCTTTTAAAATTGCTAGAAATACTTTTTACAATCCAAAAAGGGACAACCAGCCTTATTCAACTAAAAATATGTTGGTTCTCCCTTACCATGAAAACTTGGTTGATATGCCTTCTCTTCTTAAGACTTTTAATATCAAAGTTGTATTTAAAAATCTTGATACAGTAAAAAAAAACTTTTGATAAAGAATTCCCCCCAAAATGCTGACGGATGTGTCTATAAGATTCCTTGTAAAGTTTATTACGGTCAAACTGGTAAAAATCTCGAACTAAGATTAAAACAACATAAATACAGCATTAGAACTGGACAAGATTCCAATACTCTATTTATTCATTTGAGAGATTTTAACCATCCAATTGATTTTCAAAAAGTTGAGAAAGTTGTATCAAGCAAGTCCATGGTCGACAGGAATATAATTGAATCTTGTTTCATAAAAAGCAGTTTTGACAATAATATGAATATTTCCTTTGGTTTATATAAATTAGATCCATTTATAATTAATAGAATTTGGAAAGAATTTAATAATACGTACATCCTATGGAGAGGGAGCACGGACACGGGGGCCGTCCCATAGTTACTAAAAACAACAGACATAGCCCCACTCCACAAAGGGGGCAGTAAAGCAATAGCAAAGAACTACAGACCGATAGCACTAACATCCCATATCATAAAAATCTTTGAAAGGGTCCTAAGAAGCAAGATCACCACCCATCTAGAAACCCATCAATTACACAACCCAGAGCAACATGAGTTTAGAACAGGTCGCTCCTGTCTGTCTCAACTATTGGATCACTACGACAAGGTCCTAGATGCACTAGAAGACAAAAAGAATGCAGATGTAATATATACAGACTTTGCAAAAGCCTTCGACAAGTGTGACCATGGCGTAATAGCGCACAAAATGCGTGCTAAAGGAATAACACGAAAAGTCGATCGATGGATCTATAATTTCCTCACTAACAGAACACAGAGAGTAGTCGTCAACAGAGTAAAGTCCGAGGCAGCTACGGTGAAAAACTCTGTTCCACAAGGCACAGTACTCGCTCCCATCTTGTTCCTCATCCTCATATCTGACACAGACAAGGATGTCAGCCACAGCACCGTGTCTTCCTTTGCAGATGACACCCGAAACTGCATGACAGTGTCTTCCATTGCAGACACTGCAAGGCTCCAGGCGGACATCAACCAAATCTTTCAGTGGGCTGCAGAAAACAATATGAAGTTCAACGATGAGATATTTCAATTACTCAGATATGGTAAACACGAGGAAATTAAATCTTCATCAGAGTACAAAACAAATTCTGGCCACAAAATAGAGCGAAACACCAACGTCAAAGACCTGGGAGTGATCATATCAGAGGATCTCACCTTCAAGGACCATAACATTGTATCAATCGCATCTGCTAGAAAAATGACAGGATGGATAATGAGAACCTTCAAAACTAGGGATGCCAAGGCCATGATGACACTCTTCAGGTCACTTGTTCTGTCTAGGCTGGAATATTGCTGCACACTAACAACACCTTTCAAGGCAGGTGAAATTGCTGACCTAGAAAATGTACAGAGAACCTTAACGGCGCGCATAATGGAGATAAAACACCTCAATTACTGGGAGCGCTTGAGGTTCCTGAACCTGTGTTCCCTGGAATGCAGACGGGAGATATACATGATTATATGCACCTGGAAAATCCTAGAGGGACTATTTCCGAACTTGCACACGAAAATCACTCACTACGAAAGCAAAAGACTTGGCAGACGATGCAACATCCCCCCAATGAAAAGCAGGGGTGTCACTAGCACGTTAAGAGACCATACAATAAGTGTCAGGGGCCCGAGACTGTTCAACTGCCTCCCAACATACATAAGGGGGATTACCAACAGACCCCTGGCAGTCTTCAAGCTGGCACTGGACAAGCACCTAAAGTCGGTTCCTGACTAGCCGGGCTGTGGCTCGTACGTTGGTTTGCGTGCAGCCAGCAGTAACAGCCTGGTTGATCAGGCTCTGATCCACCTGTAGGCCTGGTCACAGACCGGGCCGCAGGGGCGTTGACCCCCGGAACTCTCTCCAGGTAAACTCCAGGACAAATAATAAATTTTAAAATTCTTAATTCTTGGGTAGAATAGTTTGTTGGTGGGTTGTGTGAAGGACCTGTCTAGTTGGGCCAGCGGGCCTGCTGCAGTGTTCTCTTTCTTATGAGTCGCACATCAGGTGATGCTTTGTTGTGGGATGTGATAGTGAGGTGTGGGCTAGACCCTTTATGTGCCTTCCTTTGATGCATTACTGTCATTGTTCCTTGATAATGTGAGTAGTCACGGAAGCACTTGGAATTTCTCTATTCTTTCACAGTGGTTGTTTTGCATATATATATATATATATATATATATATATATATATATATATATATATATATATATATATATATATATCGTGCCGAATATATAAAACTGGTCAATTTGCAAGAACTCATTTAAAATTAAGTCCTTTCTGAAATTTTCTCTTATGCGTTTAAAGATATATTTTTTTCATTAATGTTAATGTAAAAAATTTTAATTTTGCATCAAAAGAATCTTATAAAACTTACCTAACCTTATTATAACATGAGCAATTTATTTTAGCATAACCCAACTAAATATATTTTTGATTTGTTTACAATAATTTAATACTAAACAAACACAGTGAAATATTTTTTTTTCGTTAGGTTCAGAATGATTTTGGCGAAATTATTGCATACTCAAATTTTCACTTGTCCTATATGGCAAGATGAGCGTTGCTATTTAAGCCAAGATCGCAAGTTCTGCCTATTCGGCACGACATATATATATATATATATATATATATATATATATATATATATATATATATATATATATATATATATATATATATATATATATATATATCTCGGATGGGGTCCACCTCTGGTGTAAATTGTGGGACCCATAGCCTCGGAGAAGTGGATAAAAAGGCTTCAAGGAAGAATATTTGGATTTCTTCCTGAAGCCGTTTGAATATTCCACTTCCCCTACCACCCCATCTTTTAGTATATATTTTTTTTACCAATAGGAATATTTTATTACATAATGTGGTACAGAAGATTTAAGAGATACATTGTTGATATAAAGGTGGCATGTAAGGTACATGTTGTTACGTGTGTATCACCGATTGTAAGGCGAAAATCTCATCCAGCTCCTCAGAGCTGGGGCGTGTGCCCAAAATACAGCAGGCATTACCCCTTTGAACAGCCGCACTGAGCCGCTGGAACAGAAAACTAGCTGCCCTGGGATCCCTAGTTACCCTGATGAGTCTTTTTCCCAGCTCCTTAAGAAATTTAGATGCACTCTTTCCCCATAAGCCAAGGGTCTCTGAGCCTATGGGAACAAACATATAATGATGGGCAAGTTCTCCATATTTTCTAGACTTTTGGGACTCCCTGAAGCTGACAGCTGCCCCTCCTTCCTCCCTGGTGTATTGGAGATAGGTATCAGCCAAGGTAGATGCACATGTATAGTCCCACACCACCTGCTTCCCATCTGTCCAGGCTTGAAGGGTGATACCATCTGGACGCTTCTGGCTGCCATCAGATCTGCATAGTTGGGGTGGCTCCCTTACTGCTGGGCATCCAGCTGTTGTGAGGCTCCTCTTGATAATGTTATTAACCTCCTCATGTCTTGCAATCTTTCCCTCAGATTTACGGCACACAAGACCATGGTACCCGAATCGGTCTGCTGCTTCACTGCCACAAATACACCTGTGTTCGGCAAGAATAGGGGCGGCAAGTCGAAGGGCAACACCGATGCGGATGGTCTGTGGGTCGAGGCGTGTGCCAAGGCTGGAGTTGGGAACAGCCAACAGAAAGTCCCCAGCATGAGGGGCTCTCACTGCCAGCAGGCGGGCTCTGTCCCCTGACACACTCTGAAGCATTGTTGAGGCTATATTTTCCACTATTGGACCATCCCAGTGCGATTGTTTGTAGTTGTTGGGGGGAGCAGGTCTGGTTTCTGAGCCCGTTAGATTATCCCAGATCATTGCTCCGTCAATGAATTTTTGGTCCTGGACTCCAATCTTGTCCCTAAGATGTTCAGGGAGAATCGCTGCTACAAGCTCTCTGGATGCAATACACGAGGACAGAAAAGCAGGTAACGCAATCTGTGATGACTTGCGGACACCAATGCCTCCTAGTCTGACTGGAAGTGTAGCTTGGTTCCACTGCCCATCTTCTAGAGTAAGGTTAAGTACTTTCGTAAAAATCTGCCTCAGAATACTGTCACATTCGTGCAGTGTAGGGTTATCATATGAAGGTGCACATCTTAGGAAATATGTCAACCTAAGACATTCCTCTCACCGTCTATTCTTCGCACTGTCCCCACTTGCCCCTAGCCCCTCGTGGGTCCTTACCTGTGAGTCCTATCGTATCGTATCAACCTGGGCAGACTCAAGCACTTTGTGAGAAGGTACAAGGCATCGTGGGTGTCCAGATTGCCTATTCGTTGTTCCATTCTCCTTAACTCTTCCAATTTCTTCCTGAGAATTGTGTCAATGGCATTGCTTCCCAGAGGTGCTTCTAGCAAGACACTATTTGTGGGGGCAATGACTGCTGCTCCTGGTAGTTTTGATCTCACTGCATTTATCACTTGTTGACTGACTGAGATGATTTCACATTTGGATGGATTCAGGACGAGACCCATTTCCTGTCCCCGTGTCATTACCTGTGTAAGGTCATGTAGGAGGGACTCCTTTGTACCTGCTAGCGTGCCATCATCTAGGAACCAGATGTTTAGCTCGCTGGTCAGTCTGACTGTGATTTCCCTAACTGCTATACAGAAGAGAAATGGTGCAAGAGGATCTCCTTGTTGGACACCCTCCGATGATGTGATTTCATGCTCTCCAAAGAGAAGCATTGATTCCTTGCTATACCCAGCTGAAACAAAGGGGAAGAGACCAGGGAAATGTTCTTGTACTGCTGCTAATACCACGTCTCTTTTCAGGAGATTGAACGCATTCTTGAAATCTAATATATATATATTTATATATATATATATATATATATATATATATATATATATATATATATATATATATTTGAAATGCTTAATAATTCGCAAACAGGCGAAATTATTTACAAACATTGTCTCTTCTCCACAGCAGGACTCGAACCTGCTAACTCTGTATCAGAGTTCACAGTACTTTACCAGGGAGCTAGACCCGCTAATAAGTATGGGTGCTTAACCGAAGCTAAGCGATGTTTCTCCATAATAATGATACCCCCCGGGCACCATTATTAAGAAAAATTTCATAAATGCAGATCCCATCCTTATAGTTAGTATGATCATCGTCAATAAAATCATTAGCTAGATTTCCCTATTACAGATTAGACAAGTGTTCCCTAAGTCCATTATAATCGGCAGAGCAAAAATTGGGGGCTTTTACCGTATTATCCTTATTCTCGTATTCCCAGGTAATATTAGAGGTAATAGATTTGTGATCACTTGCGCCAAGCTCTTCAGTGCATCTGCAGATTATTTTCGAGTGTTACTTTATTTGACAAGACTAGGTCGAGCAAATTATTACCTCTGGTAGGCTTTGTTACACACTGTTTCAGAAAAGATTCCTGAATTATTTCCAGAAAGTCACTGGACTCCAGATTACCCGTCAAAGAAATCCAGTCAAGTTGACTAAAGTTAAAATCCCCTACTATTACTACAGTATCGTGTCTAGAAGCCCTAATAATTTCGTCCCAGAGAAGTCTCCCTGTGTCGTTTTCTAAGTAAGGAGGTCGGTATATTACACCTAAAAAGAATAGATTATTAACAAGAATACCCTAATTAATAATCTAGAGATTAAAGAGGAACTTGTTGCAAGTGACCACAAATCAAGTATCGACTAGAAGTATGATAGTAGGGATAATTCAGTAACAATCACAGACATCCGCTTAGCAGATTGCAATGGGCTTAGAAAACACCTGTCATCTGTGGATTGGGGTATCGAATAGAACTATCAATATTACAGTTTTCTGAACAATATACACGCTGCCCAAAGAACGTGTGGAAAATTACATTTATCTGAATGTAACTCATTATGTACATAACAGTAAATGATAACAAAGATAATTATTATTTATCAGTTACCTAGACAAGTAGGAATTTGGGACACCTAGGTCGCAAAAATGTCCCCCTTCGATACCTACAACTGTCATATCCACAAGTTGCTCTAGACCTATTAATTACAAATGAAAGACGCATCAACAAGAATTCTGGTAAATATATAAGTTTGTGGACTGTATATTAAAATTAATAAATGATTATCTATATACACATATAAATAACAGAAGGAGAATATCTTTAAATCACTCACCAATTTGACTGGAGATCAAGGTGTATCATACTCAGAAAACCTCACTGTCTATACATGAAAATAACACTGGCCAGAGTTACAACATAACAGACTTATCTGAGGTTTCTGGAGCTGTCTTGTCCAGTCGCCTGATATCTCAAGTTATGCAGGAATGCACGTCCAACAATTTCGGCTCCTATTTGAGAGGTGTGTAGTGATACTGCTCCTGTGGGGAGCAGCAACAGGATAATACTGCACCACCTCTCGGGGCCCTTAACAACAACAACAGTTTGGTGTGTGTCATGGGCACCAACACATGGTGTGTGATTCTCTTCTTTTATATCAATATATTAGTGATGCAGATTACATGGTGAGTTTAAATATGTGGCCTGTAGTTATAACTTTTCTCTTGACATATGCAAGACATCACCCTCCCTGTAGAAGCAGTTGTTAGATGTACTAGTCATTATGTTTTGTTGTTGCAGAAGTACTATGAAGATTCTATGTTCAATAAAGCCTAGGTTAATGGTGTTTGTGGATGATTGTGATGAGAGTGGATGTGGATGGTGTGGCCATACTGGGCTGAGGTGGATGGTTATTGGTTGTCAGCAGAAGTGGATGGTAGAGGTTCTGGTACTGAAGTCGATGGTTGTATTGGAGTGTACATAAATTCTGTAATGGATCTCTGGGCTCTTTTACTCTGCAATACATTTTACAGCTGATGATAAGGCATCATCAGCTGGCCTAGATTTAACAAATGGCAATGAAAATAAGAAAATATGTACGTGAATAAACACAACGAGCTTCCAGAGTATCGTCATCCGATACGCGTGTGAACCGAACTGAAGGGTGGGTGGGTGGTATGATTGGCTTAGGGAGGTTAGGGATGGCAATAGGTCTCCCCATTGACACAATGGTGTAACGCACTAACCATACCTCCGGCCGGGATTGAACCCGCGGTCATAGAGTCTCAAAACTCCAGCCCGTCGCATTAGCCACTAGACTATGACCGCGGGTTCAATCCCGGCTGGGGGTATGGTTTGTTTGCAATCGTGTCATTACGATTTCTTGAGTCGTGTAACCCACTAACCCACAGACCATCCCACTCAGCGGGTGACCTGGCGCTCATAATTTTTTACCCTCACGTAACCGCGTTAAATTAATTTTGCAAAGTGTTAAATAAAAATATGCCTCAATTATTGAATTCTGCTATAACAAAAGCATGCAAGACAAAATCGTGTTAAACGATGGTCTACTGTATATACAGAAGACAGATGTGTCTAATTACTGATGTCAGTATTGTATACCTTCATAAACAAGTAAGCTACACTTTAACAATCCTTCAAGAAATGCGTATATTTCTTTTAAATAATACATTCAATTTCTGTTTTTTCAGGATCTGCATCAAGCATCTTTGCAACCGATGTATCTTTTTTTCTTTTTTTGTTTTTAGATATAAAAACCTTATTATACTTTTTCTGTTACTACCTAGCATCCTGAGACTGAAGGAATCTGGCATCATTGACTACATATTTAAGCAGAAAATGATCAACGCCACCACGTGCATTATGCCCTTCAATCCAGAATCCTCAGGCGTCTTGCGCTCCCTCGACCTGAAAGACTTCTATGGCATTTTCACTATTTATGCAGGAGGTAAGGTTATTGTGTGACGCACCACCTGTGATTAATTTAATGTTGTTAGAATCAGTCTCTTTTGAAAAGTAATATTGGGTCATTCTTAAGGATAACTATAGTAATTTTCATTGTTGGTACGAAGAGGGTTCTATATACATGCAGTGGCTACTTAAATAGGTACACCTCTATGCCTGCTCATTTATGCAAATATCTAATCAGTCACTGACGTCGCAGCACCTCAGTGCCTAAAAGCATGCAAACATAGTCAAGAGGATCACATGTTCTGACCGAATATCAGAATGGAGAAAAACTGTTACATTGAACTGCATGATATTTTTTTATTGGGTCTGTGGTATCTTTTTCGGTATATATATGGGAGATAGTGATTCTTGTATTTTTTATTCATCTCTATCACATCAGGTTGTCAAGTTATACAGAAATGTTACTTTTCTCTTTTTGTATAACATAAGTAAATGAGAAAGTGGAATAATACCAATTAAAATACTTACCATATATTGAGTTAAATGTTAAATCTAAAACATTTTTCTTTATTTACAGATTATTAATATGTCTAGAGGCTGCATAAATTCACCAGATATATTTTGCTATGTCAACGGGCAATTCACCCACTTTACAGTCCCGGAGCAACATTACTCCTTTATTGAAGTGCTGCTAATTTGCTTAGTTTGGCTGCAGACTTGGAGACAAGGACAAATCATTTGCACCACACAAAGTTTGCAAGAGTTGCATCAGTAAGTTCCAAATGTGGTCAGTTGGAAAAATTTAAAAACAAGGGAAATATTGCCGATGGTGACTGTGAAGGCTTACTCAGCCCTGTAACAACTTCAGTCAGTATTACCATGGCTGGCTCCTCCTCAGGAAAATTAATGAATAGAAAAAGAAATAACAGACAATGATAAACACTTTATTATTTAGAAACGGAAAATGTAAAACAATAAAACATGAATGGGTATCCTAATTGAAAGAAAAATGAAAAATGAAATTAAAAAAAAATTACATTTGAACTCAACGCTAATATAGGTATATCGTGGTAATGGGGTGTCAGGTGTTGGTGACACTGCGTGTTGTTGAAATCGTAGCCGTTGCTGATGTGGGGGAGGGTAGCAGGTGTTGGTGACCACCACCGGCTCGTTCTTCACAGAGTGTAGCCGTGAATAATTACTTCAGATGACCGGAAAACAGGTTCGTTACCACTGCTATGATGAGGGGTTAGGTCCTGTGTTGGCTTACATAACAGGTAAATAGATTAAACATGGGACGTCTCAGGACGTTAGTCCGTCTCCTATTCTTGTCGTTGGTTGGCAGGTGACCCTCTCTGTCATTCCAAGCTGTAAAGAGAGACAGATTACCCACTGCTTAAGAAATCACTCTCCATGATAAGTACAATACCTAAAAGATGTGGTGATTATTAAAACATTTAATAGATAAATACTGAAAGGACTAAGTTAATTATTGGTCAAAAGTGAAGCTTTCAACCAACAAGTCCACTAAAATATGATCAGGCATGTACTTACAGTAGTGTTGGGAGCTGTGAGTCGAGTGATTTACTGTTTGACTGGAGCCCCACACGTCACCTTTCGGGGGGGAAGAGGGAGGGGAAGGGATAGCGGGAGCTAGACTGATCCTACCTTAACAAGCAGCCGGCAATCAAACTATCACTTTCGGAGAGGGGGAAAAAGGGGGGGGGGAAATAGCAGGAGCTGGACTTACCCTACCTTAACAAGTAGCCGGCAATGAAACTATTGTTACTATACACTCCCTCGCTACTCCTATCTATTGAACTTTTCCCTCACAGTGACACTCTTCAAATCGCTAGTGCTCCCTCACTTAGAATATTGCTTAGTGCTGATAGCAGGAGAAATATCGGAGCTGGAACAAATACAAAGATCGTTTATTGCTCACATTGAGCCTGCAAAGCATCTAAACTCTGGGAACGCCTTCAAGTCTTGAACATGTACTCATTGGAACAGAGGAGAGAGAAAGACATTATAATATATACCTGGAAAGTACTCGAGGACCTGGTCCCAAACCTGCACACTGCCATAACAACATACTGGAGTGAGAGATATGGGAGGAAGTGTAAAATAAACCAAGCGAGGAGCAAGGGTGCAGTGGGACAATAAGGGAACACTGTATTAACATCCGGGATCCCAGACTATTCAACATCTTAGCAGAAGATATCAGAAACACGGCTGAAACAAGTGTAGAAGCCTTCATGAGGAAACGAGACAAGTATCTTCACCAGGTTAAGGTACTTATTAGGAAAAAGATATACAGTGATCCACTAGCTGGATTCGCTGGATTCGGGCGGATTCAAACGGTTTCGATGGAAATAAAGCCAAATCAGAAGAACTGTTACAAAAAATTAAATACATCGGGGAATTATAGACTAGCTAGCAAGAAGAGTTGTCTACTATTGCTAAGATGAACACTACCATGAAGATCTGTGTAGTCTGCAGAAACGGTAAGGTACTAAGACAGGCCTGGATTGCTTGCCATCTGTGTGGTCAGTGGTCCCATAGTATATACAGGGATTTTAAACTAGTGACCACACTTGACATAAACTCAGAGAGATGTTTTTGGGTCTGCCCAAACGAGATACGCCTGTATGAGGAAATTGCATCTACATTAAAAGACAAGAACACCAATAAAACATCCTTCGTGAAAGACATGTCAGCATGGTATAACAGCTAGGAAAAAAGATGGGTGGTAGGGACTGGGCTGTCTTGGACAGTGGTCCTGAAGGGGCTAGTGCTGAGGGTGCTAGTGTAGTCCTGGAGGAAAGTGGTCCAGAGGGTTCTAGTGATGTCTTAGAAGATAGAGCTCGTGAGGGTACTAGTGTTGTCCTGGAGGACACTGAAGACAATCTTATTCAGTCCACAGAGGTTCAAAATAGAGATACTGCTGGGGATGGATCAGAATGGGATGAGGTGAATCATAGAACTGACGAGGGGAAAAAGGTGAGTGGTGCACTGAGGAGTCTGCAGAGACAAAGCAAAGAGGGGACTGTATGAGAGTATAGTTATACCAACGCTCTTGTATGGGTGTGAAGTATGGGTTGTGAATATTGCAACAAGGAGAAGGCTGGAGGCAATGGAGATGTCATGTCTGAGGGAATATAATGCAAAGAATCCGTAGTTTGGAGATTAGGAGGAGGTGTGGGATTACCAAAACTATTATCCAGAGGGTTGAGATGGTTTGGAAATGTAGAGAGGATGCAACAAATAGAATTACTTTGACAGTATACAAATCTGTATTGGAGGGAAGGCATTGTAGGGGTCAGCCTAGGAAAGGTTGGAGGGAGGGGGTAAAGGAGGTTTTAGGATTTGAAAGTTAAGACACATTTGTAACATCTGGTTATCTTTATTGTAGACGTTTCGCCATCCAGTGGATTTATCAATACAGATTCTAGGACATAACTAGAAGACAGTAGAACTATATTCAAAAGATGAGGTAATCAGTCCCTCAGCCTTGGAGTTAGTGTAGAGAGCACCGTGGTGGTAGAGAATCTGAAGCACAGGCAAGGAGACAGGTGTTTATATAGCCAGTCCTAGAATCTGTATTGATAAAGCCACTGGATGGCGAAACGTCTACAATAAAGATAACCAGATGTTACACAAGTGTCTTAACTTTCATCTTGTCCTTATTGTGTACCTTTCTTGCACAGATATCAGTACTAGAACTCATCACACTATACATGATATAAGGAATTACCATTTAACCTAAATGCTGAATGATCACGTCGACCCAGATTTAAACCTATATAATCTAATTCTCAATCAAGATTTATTGGAAAGTAACTGCCTTTATTACAAGCATCACAAGCCAGCATTATCCTAAATACTGCTAAAAGTCTAGCAGTTCTTAACTACAACATCAGGTCCCTAAGTGAACACTATGATGACCTCCTGGCACTCCTTGATTTTCTAAAGACAACATTTTCCTGTATTATTTTCTTTGAAACCTGGCTTAAGCAGGACACAATAGATATCTACTCACTACCAGGATACACAGCAATCCACTACTGTGATTCGCTGCCTGACCATGGTAGTGTGCGGTAGTGCTCTGCACCCCTCTGCTGTGTGTAGGCGAGCGCCCTTGTCAGTTACCTGGCTGCAGTGGTGTGAAGTGGTGCTGTCACACCTCGGCTAACAACTTAGGTGCACTGTGATCGTCAAGATGGCGGTTAGTCTGAGACGAAGGATAAATACTGTAGGCATCGAGCTACTTAAAGGAACGATAACGACCAGTTCTGCGCAAGTCTTATTGCCAAAGATCATACGGGAGACTTATGGAGTACAAGATTGTGACTTGTATGGTGTAGCATTGAACGGAGGACAACGAATTTTCGTCAAACTGCTAACTGCAACGGTTTATGAATCGTTAATCACCAGGTTTCAGGACGTGAGTCTTAACGTCACACCAGCTGTCACTGTAAGAATGATAGATGTTTCACGGTATTATACGTGGATCAAGTTACGCAACGTTCCCTTTGAGGCGGACGAGGCAGATATAAGGAAAGTTTTTGAGAAGTATGGGACGGTGCATTATGCTCAACATGGAACGTGGGCGGCAGGAGCCTATGCTGGTTTTCCAGAGGGTTCTTTCAACCTCAAAATGACTTTGAGGCACCAAATACCATCCTATGTGTACCTACAAGATTTCAGGACGCAGGTAATGGTAATGTACCCAGGACAACGACGTACGTGCCGCCTATGTGGTGAGTATGATCACATAGCGGCGACCTGTGACAAGCGAAGACATGTGCCTGGACCTGTGGTGGATGTCGCAGCCCCTGCTTCAAAGGTGGCAGGTGAGGAACAAACATCGGATGGAGGGCGTGGTGTTTTGTGGAGCGAGATAGTGGATCGGGCACACAGGACTGGTGGTGAGTTGGAGTCCCGCCCCCAACTGCCTGATCAGGTGTCGTCTCCTGTGGATAAGGAGGAGCAGCAAGTACAAGAGAAGGTTCATGAGATTGAGGAGGAATTGGTGGAGGTGTTGAAGACGTTGTCACCACCAGAGAGGGATGTTACATCTGAGCGTGATGTCATTGGAGAATCGTCGCTTCCAGAAAGTCTGAGTCATGATAATTTGGGACGTGATGGTGGTTTGGAGTCATCAATTGACTCATTACACCATTCTCAGGTGGAGGTGGAGGTTCATCGAGAGGTAACATCTGATCAAGATATGTGTAACATGACTGTCACGAGAAAGAGGGCGGCTACATCAGATTCTGATGACGTCCTTACGCCTGCACAAAGGCCTGGGAAAAAGACTGAGGTCAAGTGTGAAGGTAGTGGTGTAGGTGGTGGTAGCCATGATAGGAGGCACCGGAAGAAGGGGGGAGGGAAAGAGAGCACTCTGAAGGTGTTGAACGTAAATTCAAGCTCTGGAGTTGTAAAGAGTGATGAGAGGAAGCAGGGGTGGAAACTATAATAGGCCTTAGGTGTATGTCTGTAAATGTTAATGGGTTATGTAGCGGTATGAAGAGAGATTGGTTTCGTAATTTTCTGAATAAATCTAGAGTGGATGTCGTGTTCCTGCAGGAGCACAATTTCAAAGAGGGTAGGGTGTTGGAGGTGGCAGGATTTCGGGTAGTTACCCTGCCATCTCCCCGTCTAAAAGGTGGTGTGGGAATTTTAATAAGGGAGACGAGCCCGTTTGTTTTGCAGAGAAGCGAGGGAGGAGGGGGAGGGAGGGTGTTGCGTGTGGATGGGTGGTGGATGGGTAAGCGTGTGTCTTTTGTGAGTGTGTATGCGCCGGCAGAAAATAACATAAAGGTAAAGAATGATTTTGTGTGTGAGGATCTTGTGTTTTTCTTAAGTGCACTGCCAGAGGTGGCGATAGTTGGTGGGGACTGGAATAGTGTAATCAGGGTGGCTGATGTGGACCCAAGAGGAGCTGGATATATGTCTGTGGCTCTTAGGGATTTATTAAGGGATGTTAGGTTACGTGATGCCTTTGGGGGAGCGGTGTGGGAGACTGAATATACGTTTGTTAGGAGTGGTTATGCTGCGAGACTAGATAGAGTGTACCTTTCTCAGGGAGTGAACGTGAAATCTTTCAGTACTGTTGAGACTACAATGTCAGATCATAGGGCAGTGGTGGTGGAGGTTGGGTGGGGGACGCTCGCGGACATATATAGAAGTTATTGGAAATTGAATATAAGTGTGTTAGGAGATGAGGAGGGGTTGGAGGGGTTTTCAGTCCTATGGAGGGAGCTTAGTGTGGAAGAACAGGGAGTGGATGACATTGTGACATGGTGGGATAGTGTCGCAAAGGAAAGGATTCGAAAGTTTTATGTGAGAGAAGGAAAACGTATTAATAATTTAAAATATGGACTGGCTAACTATTTAGAGGATAGGTTAAGAGCTTGCTATGGGAGGGGGGTGGGTGGGAATAATTTTCCTACGGATGAAATAGCTGAAATAAAGGGGAGGTTGAGGGTGTTGCAAAATGAAAGGTTTCAAGCTGTAAGGATGCAGGCAGGGGTGGAGGAAGTGCTTTGGGGCGACAAGCCGTCAGCGTGTGTTTTGCGGCATCAAAAGCAAAGGCAGGCGCTGACGGCTATACCATGTTTAGAGGTAACGGAGATGGTTGGGAATTATAGAGTAGGGCAGGAGATACGAACCACGAAGGGGATGTGTGCGTATGCGGAGGCTTGGTACGAGAAATACTGGAACAGTGGGGGGGTGGGTGACGGGGCATTGGACAAGGTGTGTACGTATGTGACGTGTAATTTAGGAAATAGTGATCGAAAGGCTTTAGGTGGGAAGATTACGGCAGAGGAAATAGAGAATGCGTTAAGGGGAATGAGGAAGGGGAAAGCTCCCGGTATTGATGGTCTCCCGGTAGAATTTTATTTACAACATTGGGCGTTGATAAAGGAATTTATAGTTAGGTTATTTAATAGTATGAAGGAGAAGGGTAAGTTGGGGGAGAAGCAGGAAACAGCAGTAGTAGTGCTGGTCCCGAAGGTCAAGGGGCAGCCCACCCTTCGGGAGTACCGAGCCATATCACTGATGTGTGCAGACTATAAGGTGTTTGCAAAAATTTTAGGTAATAGGTTCAAATGTGTAGTGGAGAGGGTGGTGTCAAAATCTCAGTTCGGGTTGCCGGGAAGGTCGATGATTGAAGGACATGGGATACTGAGAAGTTTTGTGGAAGCTAAGGGTGGGGGTGGAGGGGCGGCTTTGTTGGCTCTAGACTGGCAGGGAGCATATGATAGAGTGGAAAGGGGAGCTTTGCAGGTTATACTTAGGAGACAGGGTTTTGGGGAGGAAATAGTCGAATGGGTAAATACGTTGTACAAGGGGGCGAAAATGAGGATACAGATTAATGGGTGTATGGGGAGGGAAATTGCAATGGGAAGAGGCCTTAGACAGGGATGCCCCATGTCCCAAATATTGTTTGCGTGTTTCCAGGACCCCTTTTATAGAATGGTTGACCGTAGCTTATGTACGCCACGTGCGGGAAGTGTGGGGGGTGGGAGGGCCTGGCCGGGGTTAATTGGATATGTTGACGACACCACTGTTCTCTTTCGTGCAGGGATGTCAATGAGTGTGTTGGACGAGGTGGTGCAATTATTTGGAAGTGCCACGGGTATGCAGGTAAATAGTGCGAAGTCAAGGTGCATGGGGTTGGGTTCTTGGGTGGGGGGTGTGGGGGGGAGATGTAATGTTGTTAAAGAATGGGCGGTGTCTTTAAAGATTTGTGGTATTATTTATAGGGATGACATGGTTGCGGCGCGGGAGGAAAATTCGGATGGGTTATTGGAAAGGATCGTGGGGCGTCTAGGTGTTCTGAGACCCCAGCACCTAACTCTGATACAGCGAGTGATAGTCGTGAACATTTTATTGTATAGTAAGGTTTGGTATGTTGCAGCTGTGTTCCCAATTACAGGGACAGCGATTGCGGGGATACTAAGACGGGTGTACAAATTTTTATGGGGTTCACGGTGTGATTGGTTACGGAGGGAGGTTGTAATGTTACCTGTAAGTCAGGGTGGGTTGGGGTTGTTGGATTTGAGACGGAGGGCTAAATGTGTGTTCATTAAATGGGAAGTGTTGCGTGAGGGTGTGAACGCGGGGCGTTTGGGAAGGATACACGACAGGCTGGGTACGTGGTATCGAGGAATGGAGTTGAGGGAATGTGAAATAGTTTTGAGGGCTGTTATGTTGGTTAGGGAACTGAGAAAGGTTCGTATAAGGGTTTTGTGTAGGTTACTTGTAGGTAGGTGTGTTGTCCCAGTTGAGGGTTTGTTCCCCATGTATGCGTGGAAGAGTATTTGGTTTAGATTTAGTAAATTGAAGTTAAAACCTCGGGCGCGTGAGGTGATGTTTCGTTTTCTGCATGGGATCCTTCCGTCTGGTGAGATATTACGAAACAGACAGGTTGTAGAGGGTGGGGGGTGTGGTATCTGTGGAGGGGATGAGACAGCGTTCCATGTAGTTTACTTTTGTGAGGGGCTAGAGGAGGTTAGGTGCTGGTTAAGTAGGTTGGTTCAGAGGGTGGGGGGCCGTGGGGTGACGGTTTTGCGTGCTCTAAGTCTAGATATGGGTGGGTTAGACGAGGGTGTCATAAGAGCTTTAGATTATATCATGGTAGATTATATATATATGTCGTGGGTGATGAGGGGAAGAGGGGATAGTGAGGAGAGAAGAAAGGTTCTTGCGGCAACGTTCTATAGTACGATGTGTCGTAACAGAGAGTTGTATGGGAGGAGGTGGGATCAGGCTTTCTCAGAGGGGTATAGAATGCTAACGTTAGGGATTCTCGTAAATCTGTGATTGGATATGAGTGAATGAAGGGGTTTTCATAGGTTGGAGGGAGTCAGGGGGCAACAGCGGGCTCGCCTCCCTGGGGGGGGGTCGTGAGAGTGTTGTGAATGTGGGTTTGGAATGGTTTCCTGGTTTTCATTGGGACGTTATGGCATCCAAGTGTGGATGTAGAGCTCAAGGTCTCGTTATGGTAGATATAACACTTTTCAGAATGTAGGTATAATATAGTAGATTTTTTATGTATAATTATGATGTGTATCAGTCTGGTATAACATGATTCTTGAGAAATAAGTTATTTGCGACATGCAGTGTGTTTTAGTTTGTATTTATGTTACGTGCTGGGTTTTTGCACGATGAGAGATACTTATATCCTGTTTTGCATTGTGCATACAGTGCATATGATTAATGTGATTTTGTGAAAATTTTTGTGTACGTGTGTGTGTGTGTGTGGATGTGGGTGTGGGTGTGTGGGTGTGTATGTGTATATATATAAATATATATCTCTTTCTATTGTATTGAGCCTTTGTCATGGGTCAGACGTTATGTCATACTTTATATACGCATGATTGATTCTTTTTAAAGTTTATAATTAAGGTCTGTACCCTGATACCGGTTTGGTGTTCATGCAAGTTCTTGATGTTAAGTTTTAGTCTGTATGGTATACAGACATACCTAGACAGTTTAGTGACGTAGTCCATTTGTCTGAAAGTTTTATATGGGTGTATTGTAACAGTATAGAGCTTGTTATTGTGTTCTAAGCTGTATTCTTTTCTGTTTATTTGTAAGTTGGGATACGTTCAGCTGTATTGTTAGGGATAAGTATGTAGATTATCTAGTCAGATTATGATGTTAGGTTTTGGTTTTTGATTAATGTGAAGGATGGGATTTAACTGATATAACTTCTTTGTATATTGTATGTTCAAGTGTATTGAACCTTTGTCAGATGTCATTTATATGTACAATTTATATATATGCAAGGTTTTGTATATATGTCAATTCATGACCATGTGACATGTAATTTTGTTTTTAGTTATGTTCTTGATATAAGTTTTTGTTGTAATAACTTGCGAGCATGTAAGTACAATCCGTTTGTCAGTTCATTTGATTAGGTTCTATACTGTTTCTTTATTTTTATGTTAAACTGTATGGGTCTTAAATAAAATATAAAAAAAAAAAAATCCACTACTGCAGACCATACCAAGTTGGGGGTGGTATTGCCATCTATTACTCTAATGAACTGTTATGTTGTAACACCACCTGCTACAGTGATGAATATGGAGAATATATTTTTGCAAATTTTACTGTAAAAATACCTTAAGACTCCTATAATAATCGGTGCCATTTACCGGATGCCTCATACAAATATCCTAAATTTCAGCGATAAATTAAAGTCACTAATAACAAACACACAAATGAACAAGCACCACCTTCTCTTAGCTGGAGACTTCAACATCAACCTTGACCTACCAGATAATCAGCCTGTAACTGATTTCATCAACAATATGAACAACACACTTCTTATACCAACAATAACTAAACCAACCAGGCTGACAGAGACAACTGCAACCATAATTGACCATACATGGACCAATATACTAGCCCCACTTAAATCAGGGATAATCACAGACAACTCTACAGACCACTACCCAACCTTCCTCTTAACAAACATTAGTAAACCACCACTGGAATACAACAAAATTTCTTATAGACTTCATGATGAGGGCTCAATAAGTAACTTCTCAACAGAGCTACGGACAGTTGACTGGCCTACAGAATTCTCCAGTGCCAATGGTATCGACGATTGGACAGACATATTTCTTAATAATTACTTAGACTATATAACAAACATTGTCCTATAAAAACGAAACAGATCACGAATAAACGGCTACGTTGCCCATGGCTAACTAACAGTGTACTAAGATCCATTGATAAGAAACATCAATAAGAAAAGCAATATAGACAGGGCTTAATACACAAAGATATTCTTAAACACTATTCATTAGTTCTCACTAAACTAATAAAAAAAAAGCCAAACAATTGTACTACTCCAGCAGATTCACTGAAACAAAAGGAGATATAAAAAAAAGACTTGGAAAACTCCCAGATTCTGGGAACTCACAAACGGAAAAAGTGACTCATGTGTTGATGAGTCAAACTATTGAGTAAAATGTAATCTCATGTACTGTATGAATTCTCATGTGTGCTGAGTAAATTCTTCTCTCATGTGATTTTTTAAATGGGGAGAAGGATGGGTGTATAGATGTGGTGGGGTATGTGGATGATACCACTGTTCTGATGGCAGGAGTGGAGGGATTGCGTACGGTGGAAAGTGTGTTGGAGCTTTTCGGGAGGGCATCAGGCATGCGGGTGAACAGACCAAAATCAAGTTTGCTGGAGGTGGGTGCCTGGGTGGGGGGGGGGCTTGGGGTTGGAGTTTGGGTGGGAAGTAGTGGATAGGCTAAAAATTTGTGGAGTTTTTTTTTTATATTTTATTTAAAACTTCATGTACAAATATTAATAGGTACATATATAAAAAAAATGATCAAGGACAACATCAGTAAAACAATATATAAACACAAAACAATCCAGGCAACATCTGACAGTCTACTATATACAAGTTTTTATAACATATCACAATTTAAGAAGGAATAAAGTTATAATAACAAAGGCCACAAAATGGCTATTAATAAAACTCCTAAAATTACAACCTCAACACAATAATGCTCCAAGCTTAATGACAATCACCCATAATACCACTCGCAACAAATACACCAGACCTACCATATGCCTTATTAAGAAACCTGCGCTGCAACACAGGTGACCCATCATCCCTCCCCCCCCCCCACTCACACACACACATTGAAAACTAACCCTATCACCAACCTGAATAATCATGACATTAATTATCCTCAATTTAGGATTATTATGACACATGTCACTTGAGGAAACATTATTTACAACCATGAATGGTACAGGACTACCATAATTACAATACCTTAAATAAGAACAATAATAATAGGTAATTACTACCAAAACTGATGCTGGACCACGTTACAAAAAAAAACAAAAATAACTCAGTGTTTCAAGGAAATAGTGAAAGGAAAACCCTCTCAAGAAAATTCAAATTCAATTGCAATACCAGTGCAAGTGGAACATAATACGCTACCAAAGAAATATACATGTTATATAATTTATAGGTTATACATTAATACATGTTATATATTTAATCTGCTCCTTACACCTTCCCCATCAAGGGAACTAAGCAAAACTTATCTTGCACAACCTCTCATCTGGTCACACACTAGTACCTCCAATCACACCCAACCACATCACTGCATACCCAAGGAGGTGAGCCCGTTGAAATCCCCTGAACCCCCCCCCCCTTTTACCAACCCACTCACCCCGGCAGTTAAAGCCCCTTATAACGCCAATAAATTCCCTATTGTTAGTCCTCTATAACCCTCAGAAAAATACTCTTCCCACCTTTTCCCAAAAATGTCTCTGTTGCGACACAAAGTTCGATAAAATGTCGCCGCCAAAGTCCTTCTCAGCACATCCCCACAAACCTTCCCCCTCATACCCCATAAAACATATATGTAGTCCACGATGACATATGCTAAACCTCTTACCACACTCTCCTCCACACCACTCATATCAAGACTCAACGCTCGCAATACCGCCACACCTTGACCCCCCACCCTTACCACTACCTTACGCATCCATACCCTGATGCACTCCAAACCTTCACAAAAATAGACGACATGATACGCAGTCTCTTCCCCACTGCATCTGCCACACCCCCCACCCTCAATAACCCTCCTATCTCGGAGCATCGCTCCCGTTGGCAAAATCCCATGCAGGAAACGGTACATAACCTCACGCGCCCTAGGTCGTATCCTTAATTTACTAAATCTTCGCCATATTACATCCCATGCATACATGGGGTAGATCCCTTCAACCGGCGCCACTACATGTCTCTCTAACAATTTACACAAAGTTCCCACCTTTACTTTTCCTGGTTCCCTGGCTAACATTAAGGCGCGTAACACTGTCTCGCATTCCTTCATTTCCGCCCCTCCATACCATTTCCTCAGGTGAGCATGTACCTTATCTAGCTGACCCTCCCTCCATCCACCTGCACTCATCACTTCCCTCTTAATAAACACACATTTCACGCGCTTTCTCAAGTCCAACAAACCCAACCCTCCCCTACATACCGGCAATGTCACTACCTCCCTTCGCAACCAGTTGCACCCTGAACCCCACAAAAATTTGAACACCATTCTAAGAATACTCGTGATCGCCGTTCCTGTTAACGGCATCACAGCCGAAACAAACCAGACTTTACTATATAGTAATACATTGATGACAATTACACGTTGCCTAAGGGTTAAATGGTGAGGTCGCAGCATTCCCAACCGTCGCTGCACCTGTTCCACCATCCTATTCGAATTGCTAACCCTTGCAGCACTCAGGTCAGCCTCACACATGACACCGCAGATTTTCAGACTCCCGGTCCTCCGCTGCACAACATCACATCCCCAATCTAATCTCTCTGTCCACTCTCCCAGCCCCATGATCATTGACTTTTCCAGATTTACCTTCATCCCAGTAGCTCTCCCAAAAGTGTGTACAACTTTCCCCAAAAGTCCTAACCGTGTCTCCTCACTTGCCAAAATAGTGGTATCATCAACATAGCCCACCAAACCAGGCCACGGCTTCAGCTCACCATCCCTCCCCCCCGTCCTTAGACGATCCTCCACCATCCTATAAAAGGGATCCTGAACACATGCAAACAATATTTGTGATAAAGAACATCCCTGCCGAAGACCCCACTCCATGTTGACTCCCCCCCCCACACACCCATTGATTTGCACCCTTACCTTCGCGTTTGAGTACAACGTATCCACCCACCCCACTATTTCTTCGCCAAACCCCTGTCGTAGGAGAATATCCCTCAAAGCCTTTCTTTCCACCCTATCATAAGCCCCTTGCCAATCCAACGCCACCAACGCTCCTCTTTCCCTTTCCATGTCCTCCAGGAACCCCTTGATAATCCCGTGGCCCACGCTCATTGACCTACCAGGTAAACCAAACTGAGACTCAAACACGACCCTCCCCACAACACATTTAAGCCGATTCCCAAGAATTTTCGCAAATAATTTATAATCAGCACAAAGCAATGAAATGGCTCGATAATCCCGAAGGGTACTCTGCTGTTTACCCTTTGGGACCAACACCACCACCGCCGTTGCCTGAGATTCTCCCATCTTACCTCCGTCTTTCATGGCATTCATTAACCTTACTAGGAAACCCCTAAGCAGACCCCAGTGCTGTACATAAAATTCGCTAGGTAAACCATCGATCCCGGGTGCCTTACCCTTCCTCATGTCCATAAGGGCTCTCCATATTTCCCCCTCCTCAATGACCCCACCCAGTGCCTCCCGATCACTCCTCCCCAGTTTGCACGGCACATACTCACATACCTTCCCAAGAACCTCACCATCCACCCCACTACTTTTCCCGTATTCCTCAAACCATCTATCTGCATATGCACTCATCCCCTTGGTGTCCCTTAATACCTGACCCTCTCTAAAACCCCCCACAGAAGATATGACTTGCAAACCCGGTATTGTAGTCGTTCGCTGTCGTACCTTCTGTCCTCGCAGCACACAAGCTGATGGCTTGTCGCCCCAGAGTACTTCGTCTAACCCCGCCTGTACCCATACAGCTGCAAAACGTTCTTCTTGCAAATCCCGTATTCTGTCCTTCAACATGTGTATATCCTCCACCGGGTACACCCCGGCCACCGCCCCCCCCTCGTAACAATTCTGTAATCTAGATTCTAAGTAATTTGACAAACCACACCGCAATTGATTAATGCGTTTGCCCTCCCTCACATAAAAATGACGTATTCGTAACTTAGCCACACTATCCCACCATCCTACCACGTCTTCCTCAGTTCTTCTGTCGGCACAGAGCTGTTCCCAAAACAGTGCAAACGCTTCCACTCCCTCCCTATCCCCCAAAACCATCGTGTTCAGTTTCCAATAACTTCCCTGCCTACGAGCCAAAGCATCCCATCCCACCTCCACTAATACCGCCCTATGATCGGAAGACACCATCTCTATAGTTTTAAAAGACTCTACCAAAACCCTCTGAGATAAATATAACCTGTATATATAACGTATGTTCCACCTCCCACAGACCTCCCCCGAAAGCATCACGTAACTGAAGATCTCTAAGCAGGCCCCCCAAGACTGAGGAAAAATATCCCGCTCCTCTGGGTTCCACGTCTGTCTTCTTAATTACACAATTCCAATCCCCCCCCACAATCGCGACAGACGGTAACGTGCGTAGGTAATACACGAGCTCCTCCCGCACAAAATCCATCTTCACTTTCACGTCACTTTCTGCTGGGGCATACACACACACAAACGCCACTCTCTCTCCCATCCACCATCCTTCCACACGTAATACTCTCCCCCCTCCCCCCCCTTTCCTATGCAATACAAACGGGCCTGCCTCCCTGATCAACACACCCACTCCTCCTTTTAAACGCTCAGACGGCAACACATAAGCCTGAAACCCAGGCACCACTAATTCACGACCAAGCTTAAAATTGTGCTCCTGCACAAAAGCTACGTCAACCTTATACCTATTCAAAAACATCCTGAAGCACTCCCGTTTAACACCATCACACAGACCATTAATATTTATTGTTACACACCTGAGGCCAGTTTAAGGTTTCCTTCCCCGCCTCATGTCAAGATTCTTCCCTTTCAGACCGTTCCCCTGGACTGTGCCTTTGCCACAGATTCCCCCCTCCTTCCCAACCATCCCCCCCCCTTCTGTTGTGGCCCTCTCGCAGAGTCACTCTGGGTACCATAACCCCATGTCTTTTTCCCCGGCCTTTGCGCTGGTGTCAGAACATCGTCCGAATCTGACGCTGCTGCCCTTTTCCTTGTAGCTCCCTCAGTTTCCATATCTGAGTCCTGGGAGCCAGCACAATGGACTTCCACCTCTACCACCCTTAATCCGCCTCCATGCCCCTCCATGGCACTCGCACTGTCCACCACAGGTGCCACCTGATCCTCCCCTTCCCCACACACACCTTCTGCCCTGATCCCAGGGTCTTGTTCGCTGTAACTCTCCACCTCCGTAGACTGTAACATAGCCTGTATCACCGTCTCCAACTCCTCCTCAATAGCCTTCACTGCTGCGCCCTCCTGTACCTCCTCACTTGACAACTGTACTGTTGATGGGCCAGGTGATTCATGGATCACCACTTCTTCCGATTCCCCAGGAGGAGCCACCACCACTTCACTCCACATGCGACCACGCCCTCCTCCTTGCACCCGTTCTTCTTTAGGCATCGGGTGCTCATGCGCAGGTGCTCCGCCCCTTGCCGGCCCAGGAGCCACTGTTGATGGGCCAGGTGATTCATGGATCACCACTTCTTCCGATTCCACTGGAGGAGCCACTACCTCTTCACTCCACATGCGACCACGCCCTCCTCCTTGCCCCCGTTCTTCCTTAGGCATCGGGTGCTCATGCGCAGGTGCTCCGCCCCTTGCCGGCCCAGGAGCCATACTCCGCTTGCCACAGTCTGCCGCCATATGGTCAAATTCGCCACACAGTCGGCACGTACGTCTCTGCCCCGCATACGCTACCATTACCTGGGTTCTAAACTCTTCAAGATATACATACGAGGGTATAGGATGCCTAAGCGTCATCTTGAGATTAAAAGAACCCTCAGGAAATCCTGTGTAAGCACCTTTTACCCATTTGCCAGGTTGGGCCAGATGTACAGTTCCATAACGTTCGAAAACATTTCGAATATCTACCTCATCAGCCTCAAAAGGCACGTTGCGGAGCTTAACCCACGAATAATGTCGTGATACATCAATCAACTTGACCCTCACTGCCGGTGTTACAGTAATGCTGACATCTTGGTAACGATCAACCAAAGCCTCGTAAACTTGAGCAGTTAGCACTTTCACGAAAATTCTATATACACCGTTCAGTGCCACTCCATATAAATCCTCGTCTCTGATGCCATATGTCTCTCGTATAATTTTGGGCAATAACACATCGACTGACGTAGGTGTTAAAGCCCCACTAATAAGTTCAATGCCCACAGTATTCACTCTCCTGCGCACACCTGGCGCCATGTCGTTGACTGATTAGCTCGTCTGGGAAACAGTAGAGAGGTGCAAAGCACGTCCGCACTCTACCTCATCCAGGCAGCGAATGCACAACACCTCCTCGTACCACTGCTGTCAGGTTACTGAGGAGCGTCAGGCAAGGGGGTCTGCACGGCCCAATAGCGATGCAGACAATGTTTGTGGAGTTATATACATGGCAGATGCGCAGGAGGCTAGGCAGGTGAATTCGGAGGTGGTGGTGGAGAAGGCAGTAAAAAGGTTAAGGAGTTTACGGGCGGGGGACGTCACCTTACAACATCGGGCGATAATTGTAAATTCATTAGTTTATAGTAAAGTATGGAGTATGGCTGTGGTGTATCCAATGAGGACTCCAGACATACATGAGATTCAGAGGAGGGCATTACGTTATGTTTGGGGTTTCGGGAGGGCATGGCTAAGCAAGGAGGTGGTGATGTCAAATATACGCAGTGGAGGAGTAGGTCTTTTAGCGTTGGGGCCGAGAGTAAAGGCTTTATATGTGAAACAAAGGTTCGTTAGGGAGGGGGGGAAAGAGGGGTTAGAGTGGGGAAAGTGATGAAGCATGTGCGGAGATGGTGGAGCGGAAAAGAATTAATTGAATGCGAGGATATGCTGAGGTTATTGTTATTGATTAGGGAGGTGGAAAAACTTAGGGTGGGGCGTTTGGTGACGATGAGTAGAAGGCCGGAAATCATACAGGGGGTATCGGTTTATCCCTTGTATGATTGGGGTATGATATGGAATGACTTTTGAAAGCTTAAGTTAATGCCGAGAGTACGAGAGTTTGTATATAGGTTTATAATGGGGATATTAGCATCGAAAGCTGTTTTGTGTTCAATGGGATTGGTGAGGGAACAGACCTGCGATCACTGTGGAGAACAGGAAACAGCTTTTCATGCGGTTTATTTCTGTGAAGAGTTGAGGGAGGTAAGGGTGTGGTTAGCGAAGGTTTTTAGGTTGATGGGTGGGGGTAATGTAGAGACCCTGCGAGCCTTAACATTAGAAGTACGCGGGGTCTCCAGAGAAGTGAAAAGGGCAATTATGTATGTAGTGGTGGATTTTCTGTATATTTCCTGGGGGATGAGGGACATGGGAGGAGGAAGAATTAGGATTAGAGCAATTGCGGCGGGCATATATAGAACGGTTTGCAGAAACAAACTTATTTACGGGGAACAGTGGAGGACACGTTTTCCGGAGACCTACTGCAAACTTACGGTCAATGGCCTCATTCAGTTGGCGAGATAATTATACGTAAAGGACTGGTTTCCTTTATAAGTGGGTTGCATTAGTTTTTCGGAGGGAGAGTGTATAAGGTAAAGGACTGGTGAAGGAATGTGAGGGTCGGGAAGGTATGTACTGAGTGGTGCTGTGTTGACATGTAAGTTTTGTGTGCAAGATTTTGATGAGCCCAAGATTTGTATAAAATAGGTCCTTGAGATTAAAAGAGTTATAGAAGTCACTGTCCATGTTAGTCTACCAGTTGTTGCAAAGATAATTTTTCTGGTATGTAATTTCGCAGTTTTTTATTGTAAATTTGTAGGGATTTTCTTTTCGCTTAGACGAGGTTTATATTCGTTTTAACATAATTGTTTTCCATCACTTTTGTAATGTTATTAAGTTTCGTTGCTGATGCAACGTATGCTGTAAAAATTTTGCAGTTGTTGATGCTTTATATGCTTATGCAATTTTGTGTAATGCTTATTTTTGTTATAGAGAAATGTTTTCGGATAATTACCAGACTTTGTTCTTAAGTTAAATCTCATAATCAGTTGCATGTATATATAAAGTTACGAAAATTTATGTTTGATCACTGCTGTGATCAATACGTGTGCGAATGATGTGTGTATTTATAGATGAGTTTTCATGGGGGGGCGGGTCCCCCCTCCAACAGTTTTGTGTGTATGTGTCAGATATATTATCATTTTGTATAATGTGTGTCAGTGCATGGTGTGTATGTATTTTGCATGTTTCAAATGTTTTCTCTTGCACTTGTGATATAATTCTTCGTTATCTTGTTCAGATCCTGTATTATTGTGGTATTTAACATTTTATACTATCTTGTAATTTATGATGTTTTAAATAAAATATAAAAAAAAAACTGAAAAAAAGGGATATTGTCCTAACTAAACCGAACGAAACACCAATACAGCCTATTAACAAGATAGATGACTTCTTCTCAACCATAGGAACAAATCTCGCCAGTAAAATCCCAGGTACCAACACCCGAGCAAGTGATTACTTAGATGGGAATTTCCCAAACTCCTTCTATCTTGCACCTACTGAGTCCACTGAAGTCACCTCGATTATCAAGTCACTTAAAAATAAATTAGGGACTCTATCTCAAGTCCCACCATTACTGTACAAGTGAGCGGCCCAGGTCCTTTTGCATGCTATTTTATTACTTTTTAACAAATCACTAGAAACTAGCACTTTCCCGACTCTACTCAAGACAGCAAGGGTTACACCAATACACAAAGGTGGTGACCCCACAGATGTAAACAACTATAGGCCAATATCAAACTTACCATTGCTATCCAAAATCTTCGAGGGACATTAAAAAGGGGATAAGAAAAGCTAAAAGGGACTATGAAATTAAAGTTGCTAGGGGTTCTAAAACTAACCCAAAAAGTTTTTTCCAGGTCTATAGAACAAAAGTTAGAGATAAGATAGGTCCCCTTAAAAATAACTATGGGCACCTTACTGACAAAGAGAATGAATTGTGCTCGATTTTTAATAATTATTTTCTCTCAGTTTTTACACAGGAAGACACTAACAATATTCCAGTAATTAATTTTTATAGTGGGCTAGAAGAAGATAAATTATGTAACATCACAGTCACTAGTGAAATGGTTGTGAAGCAGATAGACAGACTGATGAGGTTTTTTCAAGGGTTCTTAAGGAATGCAAAATGGAACTCTCTGAACCATTAACTAATATTTTTAATTTATCTCTTCAAACAGGTGTAGTGTCTGATATGTGGAAGATGGCTAATGTAATTCCTATTTTTAAAACAGGGGACAAGTCGTTACCGTCAAATTACCGCCCAATAAGCCTGACCTCAATTGTAGGCAAATTACTAGAGTCAATTATAGCTGAGATTATAAGAAGCCATCTCGATAAGCATAGCTTGATTAATGATACTCAGCATGGATTCACAAGAGGCCGGTCTTGTCTAACTAATTTATTACCTTTCTTCAGTAAAGCTTTTGAGGCTGTTGACCACGATGAAGAATTTGATATTATTTACTTAGATTTTAGTAAGGCTTTTGATAGAGTTCCGCACCATAGACTGTTAAAGAAAGTGGCAGCTCATGGCACTGGGGGAAAAGTGCTCTCGTGGATCGAGTCATGGCTCACTGACAGGAAGCAGAGAGTGTCCATAAATGGGGTTAAATCCGAGTGGGGATCAGTAACAAGTGGCGTTCCACAGGGATCAGTCTTGGGCCCGTTGTTTTTTTTCTAATATATATCAATGATCTTGATGAGGGAATTACTAGTGATATGAGCAAATTCGCCGATGACACAAAGATAGGTAGGATAATTGGTTCAAACGTAGATGTTATGGAACTTCAGGAGGATTTAAACAAACTCTATTCTTGGTCAGAAAAGTGGCAGATGCAGTTCAATGTAGATAAATGCAAGGTTCTGAAGCTTGGGAGTGCCCATAACCCTAGTACTTATAAGTTAAATGATGTAGAACTTAGCCATACAGATTGCGAAAAGGACTTGGGGGTTATGGTGAGTAGCAACCTTAAACCAAGACAGCAATGCCTAAGCGTACGTAATAAGGCAAATAGATTACTGGGATTTATATCAAGAAGTGTAAGCAACAGAAGTCCAGAGGTCATACTGCAGCTTTATACATCATTAGTAAGGCCTCACCTAGATTATGCAGCTCAGTTCTGGTCTCCATATTACAGAATGGACATAAATTCGTTAGAAAACATTCAGCGTAGGATGACTAAATTAATACATAGCATTAGAAATCTTCCTTATGAAGAAAGATTGAAGACTCTTAAGTTACATTCACTTGTTAAACGAAGAATGAGGGGAGACCTGATCGAAGTGTATAAGTGGAAGATAGGTATTAATAAAGGGGATATTAATAAGGTCTTGAGGATGTCTCTCCAAGAGAGAACCCGCAGTAATGGATTTAAATTAGATAAGTTTAGATTTAGAAAGGACATAGGAAAGTATTGGTTTGGAAATAGGGTAGTTGATGAGTGGAACAGTCTACCCAGTTGGGTTATTGAGGCTGGGACTTTGGGTAGTTTCAAATTTAGGTTGGATAAGTACATGAGTGGGAGGGGTTGGATTTGAGTGGGACTTTCACATCAGAGCTTATTTCTTGGGTGGCATTGAAAATTGGGTTGGGCAAATGTTTTGTTAGAGCGATGAATTGTAAAGGACCTGCCTAGTATGGGCCGGCGGGCCTCCTGCGGTGTTCCTCCTTTCTTATGTTCTTATGTTAACTCGTGCACAAGAGATTATATTCGTTTATAACAGCATAAAGTATACTCAACCCCTGCCAATTTGGCTTCAGAAAAAATAAAAGCACAAACGATGCAACTGTAAAAATTCTAGACTTGCTTTACACAGCTCTGGAAAATAAGGAATATCCACTAGGACTTTTTATTGACCTAAGGAAAGCTTTTGACACAGTAGGCCACAGCATCCTGCTCCACAAACTTGACCATTATGATATAAGAGACCATGTACTTACATATTTCAAATCCTTCCTTACTAATAGGTATCAGTATGTCACCATTAAGGACACAACCTCATCAACACGACCACTTGATACTGGAGTACCACAGGAAAGTGTCCTTGGTCCCCTGCTCTTCCTCTTATACATCAAGGATCTTCCCAACGTATCACAATACCTGAAACCCATTCTCTTTGCTGACGACAACACTTATGTCGTCTCCCACCCAAATCTTGCCTCACTCAACACCAATATCAACGAGGAGCTACTCAAAATATCTACTTGGATGACAGCCAATAAATTTACACTTAACGCTGATAAAACCCTCTACATTATGTTTGGTAACAGAGCAGGTGATGCTCTGTTACCAACACTCTTACTGCTAGGCATATTGAGGGCAAATTCCTAGACCTTCACCTCGACAGCACCCTGAAATTCAGCACCCGTATCCAACACATAACAAAAAAAGTATTCAAAATGGTTGAGATCCTCTCCAAGTTATGTTACTATGTGCTACAGTCAGCCCTTCTCATGCTATACTATTCACTCGCCTATCCCTACCTCACATATGCTATTTGTGCCTGGAGATCAACAGCAGCAACACACCTAAAGTCAATAATTACCCAACAAAAAGCTGCAGTAAGAACAATCATGCAATCCAATCCCAGGCAAACCCCCCTCCCCCACTCTTCAAAGATTTAAACTTACTCACTGTTCTGAACATCCACATTTACTACTGTGCAATCTACATTTACAGAACCATAAATTCCAATAATAACCCTGAACTAAAACACTTTCTTGATAGCTGTGACAGGACCCACAGGCATAACACCAGGCACAAAAATCTCTATGACATTTCCTGTGTCCGACTAAACCTATACAAAAATTCAGTCTACATAAAAGGACCTAAAATCTGGAACGCCCTACCTGAAAACTCTAGAACTGCAGACACAACCATCATTTTCAAAACTACCATTAAAAATCATCTTATCTCCCTGACACCCCACCGTCAGCTAACTACATGAAAACCACCTATTCTCTTGTATCATACACACATAAAAAACAAACTAAACTTCCTCTCGATATCTGTCATTCCCCCCAATTTACACTTACACTCACCCAAATGACTGTAAACTAAAATTACGTAATAAAGTTATTACATAATGAATCTTAAACTAGTCATAAGCTTGCCTGAGATTCTCCAATATAGGAGTCTTAATACAAACTGTGTATCATACCAAGACAAAACCATTCTCATTGCTAAATTGACAAACTGTAATGCAGTTACCTAGCCTTAATACCAATATTCTCCATAACCTGTATCACTATAGAGTTTGAATTATTATGAGTCTGCCAGAAATGCCTAGTCATGTTATGCATGATAGTGGCCCTCTCTGTAATTAGCATTTTATAATATGTAAACCAAATATTGTAACCAATATCTTATAATATGTATACCCGACATTGTAATCTTTATAGAGAATAAACTATTGATTTGATTTGATCGCTAGGGCGGTGGGAATCACTCTTCTTTGATAAAACATATTTTAGTTTCTCTGAGAACATGGAATAGCAGTTATATTGAAATATATTTCGTGTATAACAAAAAAAAATTGTTCTAGGGCTGGTGTTGGCCTGCATCGCCTTCATTGTGGAGATGATGATCGGTGCCTCCCTGCGCCAGTTGTCACACAGAAAGCCTGCTGTAAGCCCGTACAAGAAGTAGTGAGGGGATAAATGAGAGAGGATGTAAAAACTAGGAGCAAGATGTTGGGTAAATAAAGCTTGGGAAAACCCTGGTAAATGCCATCTAGGAGTAAATTCCAGACGAGGATGAAGTTCATGGTAATATTCATGGAGCAGAGTGTCTCTCACTGGGAGTTACATCCCTGACTACAGCATCACTCACTAAATCACCACTGACTGTCATTATTGTATTATTTACATGAATGTTCCTGACGAGACTTACAAAAATTGTAATTCATTTCAGTCACAAACTGGATCGTCACGCACTGGACATCACTCTAATATCTCATTAACATATTCCTAGCTAAACTGCTTTCACTAAATACACAATTATACTCAGACAAGGTAACTCACAGAAGGTAGCTCACACAAGGTAGCTCACACAAGGTAGCTGACACAAGGTAGCTCACACAAGGTAGCTCACACAAGGTAGCTGACACAAGGTAGCTCACACAAGGTAGCTCACACAAGGTAGCTGACACAAGGTAGCTCACACACGGTAGGTCTCACAAGTTAGCTCACACAAGGTAGCTCACACAAGGTAGCTCACAAAAGGTCTCTCACACAAGGTAGCTCACACAAGGTAGCTCACACAAGGTAGCTCACACAAGGTAGCTCTCACAGGATGGGTATGGGGTGCATAATAAACATATTAAACTAACTAACAAGGGGGGTCCCGAAACAAGGAGAGCCAAGATGATGGATGTTGTACTGGAAAACCTCATGTATCAATATGTCAGGGACACTACCAGAGAGAGAGGGGAGGATGAACCAGCAAGACTGGACCTTGTGTTCACTCTGAGCAGTTCAGACATTGAGGATATCACATACGAAAGGCCCCTTGGAACTAGTGATCACGTAGTTCTGAGTTTTGATTACATAGTAGAATTACAAGTGTAGAGGGTAACAGGAGTCATACTATAAAATGGGGGACTATACAGGTATGAGAAACTTCCTGCGGGAGGCTCAGTGGGACAGAGAACAAAGTGCAAGGAGGCAGAGGAAAGGTTTGTTCCCAAGGGCAACAGGAACAATGGGAACACCAAAGAATGTCCTTGGTTTATCCGAAGGTGTAGGGAGGCAAAAACTAAGTGCATTAGAGAATGGAAGAAGTACAGAAGGCAAAGGACTCAGAAAAATAAGGAGATCAGTCAAAGAGCCAGAGACGAGTATACACAGATAAGGAGGGAGGCCCAGCTACGGAACGAAAATGACATAGCGTCAAAAGTCAAGTCTGACCCGAAACTGCTGTATAGCCACATAAGGAGAAAGACAACAGTCAAGGACCAGGTGATCAGGCTGAGGAAAGAAGGTGGGAAACTCACACGAAACAATCGAAAGGTATGCGAGGAGCTCAGCACGAGATTTAAAGAAGTATTCACAGTGGAGACAGGGAGGGCTCTGGGAAGACAGGACAGAGGGGGACAACAACAGAGAATACACCAACAAGTGCTGGATGACATACACACAACTGAGGAGGAAGTGAAGAAGCTGCTAAGTGACCTTGATACCTCAAACGCAATGGGACCAGACAACATCTCCACATGGGTCCTTAGAGAGGGAGCAGAAATACTGTGTGTGGCACTAGCTACAATCTTCAACACATCCCTTGAAACTGGGCAACTGTCCGAGGTATGGAAGACGGCAAATGTAGTTCCCATTTTTAAAAAAGGAGACAGAAAAGAGGCACTAAACTACAGACCAGTGTCACTGACATGTATAGTATGTAAAGTCACGGAGAAGATTATCAGGAGGAGAGTGGTGGAGCATCTGGAATGGAACAAGATTATAAACAACAACCAGCACGGATTCATGGAAGGCAAATCCTGTGTCACAAACCGTCTGGATTTTTATGACAAAGTTACAGAAGTAAGACACGAATGAGAGGGGTGGGTCGATTGCATTTTCTTGGACTGCAAGAAGGCCTACGACACAGTTCCTCACAAGAGATTAGTGCAGAAACCTAGAGGATCAGGCGCGATTAACGGGAAGGGCACTTCAGTGGATCAGAGAATACCTGACAGGGAGGCAACAACGAGTCATGGTACGTGATGAGATATCACAGTGGGCATCTGTGACGAGCGGGGTTCCACTGGGGTAAGTCCTAGGAACAGTGCTATTTTTGGTATATGTTTACCTGGAGTTTACCTGGAGAGAGTTTCGGGGGTCAACGCCCCCGCGGCCCGGTCTGTGACCAGGCCTCCTGGTGGATCAGCGCCTGATCAACCAGGCTGTTGCTGCTGGCTGCACGCAAACCAACGTACGAGCCACAGCCCGGCTGATCAGGAACTGACTTTAGGTGCTTGTCCAGTGCCAGCTTGAAGACTGCCAGGGGTCTGTTGGTAATCCCCCTTATGTGTGCTGGGAGGCAGTTAAATAGTCTCGGGCCCCTGACACTTATTGTATGGTCTCTTAACGTGCTAGTGACACCCCTGCTTTTCATTGGGGGGATGGTGCATCGTCTGCCAAGTCTTTTGCTTTCGTAGTGAGTGATTTTCGTGTGCAAGTTCGGTACTAGTCCCTCTAGGATTTTCCAGGTGTATATAATCATGTATCTCTCCCTCCTGCGTTCCAGGGAATACAGGTTTAGAAACCTCAAGCGCTCCCAGTAATTGAGGTGTTTTATCTCCGTTATGCGCGCCGTGAAAGTTCTCTGTACATTTTCTAGGTCGGCAATTTCACCTGCCTTGAAAGGTGCTGTTAGAGTGCAGCAATATTCCAGCCTAGATAGAACAAGTGACCTGAAGAGTGTCATCATGGGCTTGGCCTCCCTAGTTTTGAAGGTTCTCATTATCCATCCTGTCATTTTTCTAGCAGATGCGATTGATACAATGTTATGGTCCTTGAAGGTGAGATCCTCCGACATAATCACTCCCAGGTCTTTGACGTTGGTGTTTCGCTCTATTTTGTGGCCAGAATTTGTTTTGTACTCTGATGAAGATTTAATTTCCTCATGTTTACCATATCTGAGTAATTGAAATTTCTCATCGTTGAACTTCATATTGTTTTCTGCAGCCCACTGAAAGATTTGGTTGATGTCCGCCTGGAGCCTTGCAGTGTCTGCACTGGAAGACACTGTCATGCAGATTCGGGTGTCATCTGCAAAGGAAGACACGGTGCTGTGGCTGACATCCTTGTCTATGTCGGATATGAGGATGAGGAACAAGATGGGAGCTAGTACTGTGCCTTGTGGAACAGAGCTTTTCACCGTAGCTGCCTCGGACTTTACTCTGTTGACGACTACTATCTGTGTTCTGTTAGTGAGGAAATTATAGATCCATCGACCGACTTTTCCTGTTATTCCTTTAGCGCGCATTTTGTGCGCTATTACGCCATGGTCACACTTGTCGAAGGCTTTTGCAAAGTCTGTATATATTACATCTGCATTCTTTTTGTCTTCTAGTGCATTTAGGACCTTGTCGTAGTGATCCAGTAGTTGAGACAGACAGGAGCGACCTGTTCTAAACCCATGTTGCCCTGGGTTGTGTAACTGATGGGTTTCTAGATGGGTGGTGATCTTGCTTCTTAGGACCCTTTCAAAGATTTTTATGATATGGGATGTTAGTGCTATTGGTCTGTAGTTCTTTGCTGTTGCTTTACTGCCCCCTTTGTGGAGTGGGGCTATGTCTGTTGTTTTTAGTAACTGAGGGACGACCCCCGTGTCCATGCTCCCTCTCCATAGGATGGAAAAGGCTCGTGATAGGGGCTTCTTGCAGTTCTTGATGAACACAGAGTTCCATGAGTCTGGCCCTGGGGCAGAGTGCATGGGCATGTCATTTATCGCCTGTTCGAAGTCATTTGGCGTCAGGATAACATGGGATAGGCTTGTGTTAATCAAATTTTGTGGCTCTCTCATAAAAAATTCATTTTGATCTTCGACTCTCAGTCTGGTTAGCGGCTTGCTAAAAACTGAGTCATATTGGGACTTGAGTAGCTCACTCATTTCCTTGCTGTCATCTGTGTAGGACCCATCTTGTTTAAGTAGGGGCCCAATACTGGACGTTGTTCTCGATTTTGATTTGGCATAGGAGAAGAAATACTTTGGGTTTCTTTCGATTTCATTTATGGCTTTTAGTTCTTCCCGCGATCCCTGACTCCTAAAGGATTCTAAGTTCGATGCTTGCTATTTCTCTGACCAGTGTCTCCCTGCGCATTTCAGATATATTGACCTCTTTTAGCCGCTCTGTTATTCTTTTCCGTCGCCTGTAAAGGGAGCGCCTGTCTCTTTCTATTTTACATCTACTCCTCCTTTTTCTTAGAGGAATAAGCCTTGTGCATACATCGAGTGCCACCGAGTTAATCTGTTCTAGGCATAAGTTTGGGTCTGTGTTGCTTAGTATATCTTCCCAGCTTATATCGGTTAGGACTTGGTTTACTTGGTCCCACTTTATGTTTTTGTTATTGAAGTTGAATTTGGTGAATGCTCCCTCGTGACTAGTCTCATTTTGTCGGTCTGGGGCTCCACGCATACATGTCTGAACCTCAATTATGTTGTGATCTGAGTATATTGTTTTTGATATGGTGACATTTCTTATCAGATCATCATTGTTAGTGAAGATGAGGTCTAGTGTATTCTCCAGTCTAGTAGGCTCTATTATTTGCTGGTTTAAATTGAATTTTGTGCAGAGATTTAAAAGCTCGTGTGAGTGTGAGTTTTCATCAGAGCTGCCTCCTGGTGTTATTACTGCAACAATATTATTTGCTATATTCCTCCATTTTAGGTGCCTTAAGTTGAAATCCCCCAGGAGCAAGATGTTGGGTGCAGGAGCTGGAAGATTTTCCAGACAGTGGTCAATTTTTAACAGCTGTTCCTGGAATTGCTGGGATGTTGCATCCGGAGGCTTGTAGACTACCACAATGACTAGGTTTTGGTTCTCGACCTTTACTGCTAAAACTTCCACTACGTCATTTGAGGCATTAAGCAGTTCTGTGCAAACAAGTGACTCTGCAATGTACAGGCCAACCCCCCCCCCTTTTGCCTGTTCACTCTGTCACATCTGTATAGGTTGTAACCTGGGATCCATTTTTCTTTGTCCAAGTGATCCTTTATGTGGGTCTCAGTGAAAGCCGCGAACATTGCCTTTGCCTCTGCAAGCAGTCCACGGATGAAAGGTATTTTGTTGTTTGTTGCTGGCTTTAGACCCTGTATATTTGCAAAGAAGAATGTTATCGGACTGGTGGTATTGTTGGTACTGGGGGGGGATTTTTTTTCCGGCATTAGTATCTGTATCTGTTGGTTTGGAGTGGAGGCCATCGACTGTGGTTCCACTCCAGGAATGACTGGATTTGGTGTACGATTTCTGCCATTTCCTGCCAGTTTTTTTTCCTTCCTGGCACTAAAAAACCTCTCCCTCTTGAGTGGCTGTGGCTACCCAGGTTTTCCCATGGCCTGGATGTTTTGTATCTTTTTGTCCCCTTTAGATGGTATGCCTGGCAATTTAAGTTATAGCACAGTCTTTCCTGTACTGAAGAGGTACACATTTCAGGGTGAAAAAGCTTACAGGAAGGGAGTTTGCATTTTCCTGTTGTCATATGGGCATGGCATTTTCTAGGGTGGTCATAGTTGCATGTCCCATCTGTTTTTCCAGATTTCCCATGCCAGCAGATACCAAGTGCATAGCATGTGCACAGGCTTCGTTTCCGCTTGCCTTGGGTTTCTGTGACTGTATTCCCTGTTGGTGCATGTTTCCCTGTCTTACTTCTATCCTCCCTAGCACCAACAATGGAGCTCCCACCAGTTGTTTTTGGTAATTTATCCTCACTATTGCTATGTGAATGACATGGTAGAAAGGATAGACTCAGAGGTGTCCCTGTTCGCAGATGATGTGAAGTTCATGAAGAGAATTAAATCAGATGAGGATCAGGCAGGACTTCAGAGAAACCTGGACAGGCTGGACATGTAGTCCAGCAAGTGGCTTCTCGAATTCAACCCTGCCAAATGCAAAGTCATGAAGATCGGAGAATAGCAAATAAGACCGCAGACAGAGTATAAGCTGAGTGGCCAAAAACTACAAACCTCGCTCAAGGTGTAAGATCTTGTGGTGAGTATAACACCGAGTACGTCTCTAGAAGCACACATAAACCAGATAACTGCTGCAGCATATGGGCGCCTGGCAAACCTGAGATTAGCGTTCAGATACTTAAGTAAGGAATCTTTCAAGCCACTGCACACCGGGTACGTCAGGCCCATACTGGAGCATGCAGCACCAGTTTGGAACCCGCACCGGGTCAAGCAGGTTAGGAAATTAGAGAAAGTGCAAAGGTTTGCGACAAGGTTAGTTCCAGAGCTAAGGGGAATGTCCTACGAAGAAAGGTTAAGGGAAATCGACCTGACGACACTGGAAGACAGGAGGGTTAGAGGAGACATAATAACGACATACAAAATACTGCGTGGAATAGACAATTGGACAGAGACAAGATGTTCCAGAGAGGGGACACAGATACGTGGGGTCACCATTTGAAGTTGAAGACTCAGATGAGTCACAGGGATGTTAGGAAGCATTTTTTCAGTCATAGAGTAGTCAGGAAGTGGAAGAGTCTGGCGAGTGATGTAGTGGAGGCAGGAACCATACATAGCTTTAAGACGAGGTATGATAAAGCTCAGGGAGCAGGGAGAGAGAGGACCTAGTAGCGTTCAGTGAAGAGGCGGGGCCAGGAGCTGAGTCTCGACCCCTGCAACCACCAATAGGTGAGTACAATTAGGTGAGTACAAGGTAGCTCACACAAGGTACCTCACACAAGGTAGCTCACACCAGTAGTTCACACTAGGTAGTTCACACAAGGCATCTCACACAAGGTACCTCACATAAGATACCTCACACAAGGTACCTCACACAAGGTACCTCACACAAGGTACCTCACACAAGGTACCTCGCACAAGGTAACTCACACAAAGTAGCTTACACAAGGTATCTCACACAAGGTAGCTCACACAAGGTAGCTCACACAAGGTAGCTCACGCAAGATAGCTCACATAAGGTAGCTTGCACAATGTAACTCACTCAAGGTAGCTTATAAAGTAACTCACACAAGGTAGCTTACACGAGGTACCACACACAAGGTAGCTTACACAAGGTACCACACACAAGGTAGCTTACACAAGGTACCACACACAAGGTAGCTTACACAAGGTACCACACACAAGGTAGCTTACACAAGGTACCACACACAAGGTAGCTTACACGAGGTAACAAACACAAGGTAGCTTACACAAGGTACCACACACAAGGTAGCTTACACAAGGTACCACACACAAGGTAGCTTACACAAGGTACCACACACAAGGTAGCTTACACAAGGTACCACACACAAGGTAGCTTACACAAGGTACCACACACAAGGTAGCTTACACAAGGTACCACACATAAGGTAGCTTACACAAGGTACCACACACAAGGTAGCTTACACAAGGTACCACACACAAGGTAGCTTACACAAGGTACCACACACAAGGTAGCTTACACAAGGTACCACACACAAGGTAGCTTACACAAGGTACCACACACAAGATAGCTTACACAAGGTACCACACACAAGGTAGCTTACACAAGGTACCACACACAAGGTAGCTTACACTAGGTACCACACACAAGGTAGCTTACACAAGGTAGCTTACACAAGATTGTTTACCTGGAACAGAACAAGATTATAAACGACAATCAGCAAGAATCCATGGAAGGCAAATCCTGTGTCGCAAACCTTCTTGGATTTCTATGACAAGGTAACAGAAGTAAGACCCGAGAGGGAGGGGTGGATTGAGCGCATTTTCCTGGTCTGGAGGAAGGTCTTCGACATAGTTCCTCACAAGAGATTAATGCAGAAGCTGGAGGATCAGGAGCGTATAACAGGATGGGCACTGCAATGGATCAGAGAATACCTGACAGGGAGGCAACAACGAGTCATGGTACGTGATGAGGTATCACAGTGGGCGCCTGTGACGAGCGGGGCCCCACAGGGGTCAGTCCTAGGACCAGTGCTATTTTTGATATACGTGAATGTCATGATGGAAAGGATAGACTCGGAAGTGTCCCTATTCACAGATGATGTGAAGTTAATGAGAAGGATTAAATTGGATGAGGATCTGGCAGGACTACAAAGAGACCTGGACAGGCTGGACACCTGGTCCAGCAAGTGGCTTCCTGAATTCAACCCTGCCAAATGCAAAGTCATGAAGATTGGGGAGTGACAAAGAAGACCACAGACAGAGTATAGGCTGGGTGGACAAAGGCTGCAAACCTCACTCAAGGAGCACGTCTCCGGAGGCACACATCAACCAGATAACTGCTGCAGCATATGGGCGCCTGGCAAACCTGAGAATAGCTTCCCGATACCTTGGTAAGGAATTGTTCAAGACACTGTACACTGTTTACGTCAAGCCCATACTGGAGTATGCAGCACAAAATACTGCGTGGAATAGACAAGGTGGACAGAGACAGGATGTTCCAGAGAGGGGACACAGAAACAATGGGTCACAATTGGAAGTTGAAGAAACAGATGAGTCTAAGGGATGTTAGGAAGTATATCTTCAGTCATAGAGTAGTCATGAAGTGGAATAGCCTAGCAAGTGAGGTAGTGGAGGCAGGAACCATACATAGCTTTAAGATGAGGTATGATAAAGCTCATGAAGCAGGGAGAGAGGGGACCTACTAGCACTCAGTGAAGAGGCGGGGCAAGGAGCTGAGTTTCGACCCCTGCAACCACAACTAGGTGAGTACAATTAGGTGAATACAACGTACGTCACACAAGGAAGTTCACGCAAGGTAGCACTCATAAGACAGTTCACACATGGTAACTCACAAAAGGTAGCTGACACTAAGTACTTCACACAAAGTAGATTATTCAACGTAGTTCACACAGGGTAGCTCCCACAAATTACATCACACTGGATAGTTAAGACAAAATAGCCCTCTCAAGGTAACTCACACTAGGTCGCTTACACACGGAAGACCACACAAGGCTCCTCACACTAAGTACCTCACACAACGTAGCTCACACAACGTAGCTCACACGACGTAGCTCACACAACGTAGCTCACACAACGTAGCTCACACAATGTAGCTCACACAACGTAGCTCACACAATGTAGCTCACACAATGGTGGCTCACACAAGGTTGCTCACACGCATAACAGGAAGGGCAGTGCAAAGGATCAGAGAATACCTGAGAGGGAGGCAACAGCGAATCATGGTACGTGATGAGGTATCACAGTGGGCACCTGTGACGAGCGGGGTTCCACAGGGGTCAGTCCTAGGCCAGTGCTATTTTTGGTATATGTGAATGATATGACGGAAGGGATAGACTCAGAAATGTCCCTGTTTGCAGACGATGTGAAGTTAATGAGGAGAATTAAATCAGATGAGGATCAGGCAGGACTACAAAGAGACCTGGACACACTGGACGCGTGGTCCAGCAACTGGCTCCTAGAATTTAATCCTGCCATTGAAGATCGGATAAGAGCAAAGAAGACCGCAGATAGAGTATAGGCTAGGCGGCCAAAGACTGCAAATCTCACTCAAAGAGAAAGATCTTGGGGTGAGTATAACACCGAGCACGTCTCCGGAATCACACATTAACCAGCATACGGGGGCCTGGCAAACCTGAAAACTGCGTTCCGATACCTCAGTAAGGAATCGTTTAAGACACTGTACACCGTGTACGTCAGGCTCATACTGGAATATGCAGCACCAGTTTGGAACCAACACCTGTCCAAGCATGTTTAGAAGTTAGAGGAAGTGTAAAGGTTTCCGACAAGGTTAGTTACAGAACTAACGGGAATGTCCTATGATGAAAGGTTGAGGGAAATCGGCTTGACGACACTGGAGGACAGGAGGGCTAGGGAAGACATGATAACGACATTCAAAATACTGCGAGAAATAGATGAGGTGGACAGGCAGGATGTTCCAGAGATGGGACACAGAAACAACGGATCATAATTTTAAGTTAGAGACTCAGATCAGTCAAGGGGATGTTAGGAAGTATTTCTTCAGCCATAGAGTTGTCAGGAAGTGGAATAGTCTGGCAAGTGTTGTAGTGGAGGCAGGAACCATACACAGCTTTAAGACGAGGTATGATGAAGCTCATAGAGATGGGAGAGAGAGGACCTAGTAGCGATCAGTGAAGAGGCGGGCCAGCAGCTGAGTCTCGACCCCTGCAACCACAAATAGGCGAGTAAATACACGAGTAATAGGTACTCCAAACAAGGAAGTTGCACAAGACAGTTCACACAAGTCAGTTCACACAAGACAGTTCACACAAGTCAGTTCACACAAGACAGTTCACACAAGACAGTTCACACAAGACAGTTCACACAAGACAGTTCACACAAGTCAGTTCACACAAGACAGTTCACACAAGACAGTTCACACAAGACAGTTCACACAAGACAGTTCACACAAGACAGATCACACAAGTCAGTTCACACAAGACAGTTCACACAAGACAGTTCACACAAGACAGTTCACACAAGACAGTTCATACAAGACAGTTCACACAAGACAGTTCACACAAGTCAGTTCACACAAGACAGTTCACACAAGACAGTTCACACAAGACAGTTCACACAAGTCAGTTCACACAAGTCAGTTCACACAAGACAGTTCACACAAGACAGTTCACACAAGACAGTTCACACAAGACAGTTCACACAAGACAGTTCACACAAGACAGTTCACACAAGACAGTTCACACAAGTCAGTTCACACAAGACAGTTCACACAAGACAGTTCACACAAGTCAGTTCACACAAGACAGTTCACACAAGACAGTTCACACAAGACAGTTCACACAAGTCAGTTCACACAAGTCAGTTCACACAAGGTAGTTCACATAAGGTAGTTCACACAAGGAAGTTCACACTAGGAAGTTCACACAAGGATGTTCACACAAGGTAGTTCACACAAGGTAGTTCACACAAGGTAGTTCACACAAGGTAGTTCACACAAGGTAGTTCACACAAGGTAGTCCACACAAGGTAGTTCACAAAAGGAAGTTCACACAAGGAAGTTCACACAAGGAAGTTCACACAAGGAAGTTCACACAAGGAAGTTCACACAAGGTAGTTCACACTAGGTAGTTCACACCAGGTAGTTCACACAAGGTAGTTCACACAAGGTAGTTCACACAAGGAAGTTCACACAAGGAAGTTCACACAAGGGGTTGTAGGCGCCCTTATCAAACACAAACAATAAATATAAATCAGGAACGTACACGGTAAGCTGTCCAATATACAAGTACAGTTAGAAATAGAAATACAAATAGCTAGAGCTTCATTTAAGGAGGTTATAAATAGAGTATTCTAGAGGTTGCTAGTAGAATTACAGTAAATTAACCATTCAAATCATTATGAAGCTCTGTGTAGTCTGCAGTCAATCAAACAAACGGGCTTCCACATCGATAAATTGTCATTTTTGTGGAAATTGGTGTCATGCCCCTTGTGCAGATATCCAAGAACTAGCTACAAGCAGTATTAAAACAGGGAAGTGATTTTGGGTATGCCCAAATGAGATAAATCTGTGGACTAAAATCACAAGGGTATTAAAAGAGGATAACATCAAAGCTGTTTTCATAGAAAACCTGGAAGCTTTCTACAACAGATGGGAACATAAAAAATCTGGGCTGAATGGTACTGCCCTTGATGCTGGCCATGTAGTCAGAAACTGTAAGGCTGGAGGTGATGCCCTGGTAGTCAGTAAATGTGGGGCTGATAGTGCTGTCCTGGGAGACAGTAATTTTGAAGTTGGAGGTGCTGTCCTGGGAGACAGTAATGGTGAAGCTGGAGGTGCTGTCCTGGGAGACAGTAATGGTGAAGCTGGAGGTGCTGTCCTGGGAGACACTAATGTGAAGCTGGAGATTTTGTCCAGGTAGTCGGGAATTATACGCAGGAAGGAATACATATAAATGAACTCATAGGGGACAGGAGCCATAGTAGGGAAACAAGTGTAGTCAAAGATAAGATAAAACCAATATTGCAAACTAGAAATACCACAGGAAATAGCAAACAAGAGGACTCCACTAGCAATAGTGAGGATATAATTCCAAAAACAACTGGTGGGAGCTCCATTGTTGGTGCTAGGGAGGATAGGAATAAGACAGGTGAACATGCACCAACAGGGAATACAGTCACAGAAACCCAAGGCAAACGGAAACCAAGCCTGTGCACATACTATGCACTTGGTATCTGCAGACATGGGAAATCTGGAAAAACAGACGGGACGTGCAACTATGACCACCCTAGAAAATGCCGTGCCCATATGACAACAGGAAAATGCAAACTCCCTTCCTGTAAGCTTTTTCACTCTAAAATGTGTACCTCTTCAGTACAGGAAAGACTGTGCTATAACTTAAATTGCCAGGCACACCATCTAAAGGGGACAAAAAAATACAAAACATCCAGGCCATGGGAAAACCTGGGTAGCCACAGCCACTCAAGAGGGAGAGGTTTTTTAGTGCCAGGAAGGAAAAAAAACTGGCAAGAAATGGCAGAAATCGTACACCAAATCCAGACATTCCTGGAGTGGAACCACAGTCCATGGCCTCCACTCCAAACCAACAGATACAGATACTAATGCCGGAAAAAAAATCCCCCCCAGTACCAACAATACCACCAGTCCGATGACATTCTTCTTTGCAAATATACAGGGTCTAAAGCCAGCAACAAACAACAAAATATCTTTCATCCGTGGACTGCTTGCAGAGGCAAAGGCAATGTTCGCGGCTTTCACTGAGACCCATATAAAGGATCACTTGGACAACGAAATATGGATCCCAGGTTACAACCTATACAGATGTGAGAGATTGAGCAGGCAAAAGGGGGGGGGGTTGGCCTGTACATTGCAGAGTCACTTGTTTGCACAGAACTGCTTAATGCCTCAAATGATGTAGTGGAAGTTTTAGCAGTAAAGGTCGAGAACCAAAACCTAGTCATTGTGGTAGTCTACAAGCCTCTGGATGCAACATCACAGCAATTCCAGGAACAGCTGTTAAAAATTGACCACTGTCCGGAAAATCTTCCAGCTCCTGCACCCAACATCTTGCTCCTGAGGGATTTCAACTTAAGGCACCTAAAATGGAGGAATATAGCAAATAATATTGTTGCAGTAATAACACCAGGAGGCAGCTCTGATGAAAACTCACACTCACACGAGCTTTTAAATCTCTGCACAAAATTCAATTTAAACCAGCAAATAATAGAGCCTACTAGACTGGAGAATACACTAGACCTCATCTTCACTAACAATGATGATCTGATAAGAAATGTCACCATATCAAAAACAATATACTCAGATCACAACATAATTGAGGTTCAGACATGTATGCGCAGAGCCCCAGACCGACATAATGAGATTAGTCACAAGGGAGCATTCACCAAATTCAACTTCAATAACAAAAACATAAAGTGGGACCAAGTAAACCAAGTCCTAACCGATATAAGCTGGGAAGATATACTAAGCAACACAGACCCCAACTTATGCCTAGAACAGATTAACTTGGTGGCACTCGGCTTATTCCTCTAAGAAAAAGGAGGAGTAGATGTAAAATAGAAAGAGACAGGCGCTCCCTTTACAGGCTACGGAAAAGAATAACAGAGCGGCTAAAAGAGATGCGTAGGGAGACACTGGTCAGAGAAAAAGCAAGCATAGAACTTAAGCTAAAGGAATCTTATAGGAGTCAGGAATCGCGGGAAGAACTAAAAGCCATAAATGAAATAGAAAGAAACCCAAAGTATTTCTTCTCCTATGCCAAATCAAAGTCGAGAACAACGTCCAGTATTGGGCCCCTACTTAAACAAGATGGGTCCTACACAGATGACAGCAAGGAAATGACTGAGCTGCTCAATTCCCAATATGACTCAGTTTCTAGCAAGCCGTTAACCAGACTGAGAGTCGAAGATCAAAATGAATTTTTTATGGGAGAGCCACAGAATTTGGTTAACACAAGCCTATCTGATGTTATCCTGACGCCAAATGACTTCGAACAGGCGATAAATGACATGCCCATGCACTCTGCCCCAGGGCCAGACTCATGGAACTCCGTGTTCATCAAGAACTGCAAGAAGCCCCTATCATGAGCCTTTACCATCCTATGGAGAAGGGAGCATGGACACGGGGGTCGTCCCACAGTTACTAAAAACAACAGACATAGCCCCACTCCACAATGGGGGCAGTAAAGCAACAGCAAAGAACTACAGACCAATAGCACTAACATCCCATATCATAAAAATCTTTGAAAGGGTCTTAAGAAGCAAGATCACCACCCATCTAGAAACCCATCAGTTACACAACCCAGGGCAACATGGGTTTAGAACAGGTCGCTCCTGTCTGTCTCAACTATTGGATCACTACGACAAGGTCCTAAATGCACTAGAAGACAAAAAGAATGCAGATGTAATATATACAGACTTTGCAAAAGCCTTCGACAAGTGTGACCATGGCGTAATAGCGCACAAAAATGCGTGCTAAAGGAATAACAGGAAAAGTCGGTCGTTGGATCTATAATTTCCTCACTAACAGAACAAAGAGAGTAGTAGTCAACAGAGTAAAGTCCGAGGCAGCTACGGTGAAAAGCTCTGTTTCACAAGGCACAGTACTCGCTCCCATCTTGTTCCTCATCCTCATATCTGACATAGACAAGGATGTCAGCCACAGCACCGTGTCTTCCTTTGCAGATGACACCCGAATCTGCATGACAGTGTCTTCCATTGCAGACACTGCAAGGCTCCAGGCGGACATCAACCAAATCTTTCAGTGGGCTGCAGAAAACAATATGAAGTTCAACGATGAGAAATTTCAATTACTCAGGTATGGTAAACACGAGGAAATTAAATCTTCATCAGAGTACAAAACAAATTCTGGCCACAAAATAGAGCGAAACACCAACGTCAAAGACCTGGGAGTGATCATGTCGGAGGATCTCACCTTCAAGGACCATAACATTGTATCAATCGCATCTGCTAGAAAAATGACAGGATGGATAATGAGAACCTTCAAAACTAGGGAGGCCAAGCCCATGATGACACTCTTCAGGTCACTTGTTCTATCTAGGCTGGAATATTGCTGCACACTAACAGCACCTTTCAAGGCAGGTGAAATTGCTGACCTAGAAAATGTACAAAGAACCTTCACGGCGCGCATAACGGAGATACAACACCTCAATTACTGGGAGCGCTTGAGGTTCCTGAACCTGTATTCCCTGGAATGCAGGCCGGAGAGATACATGATTATATACACCTGGAAAATCCTAGAGGGACTAGTGCCGAACTTGCACACGAAAATCACTCACTACGAAAGCAAAAGACTTGGCAGACGATGCAACATCCCCCAATGAAAAGCAGGGGTGTCACTAGCACGTTAAGAGATCATACAATAAGTGTCAGGGGCCCGAGACTGTTCAACTGCCTCCCAGCATACGTAAGGGGGATTACCAACAGACCCCTGGCAGTCTTCAAGCTGGCACTGGACAAGCACCTAAAGTCGGTTCCTGACTAGCCGGGCTGTGGCTCGTACGTTGGTTTGCGTGCAGCCAGCAGTAACAGCCTGGTTGATCAGGCTCTGATCCACCAGGAGGCCTGGTCACAGACCTGGCCGCGGGGGCGTTGACCCCCGGAACTCTCTCCAGGTAAACAAGGTAGTTCACACAAGGAAGTTCACACAAGGAAGTTCACACAAGGAGGTTCACACAAGGAAGTTCACACAAGGTAGTTCACACAAGGAAGTTCACACAAGGAAGTTCACACAAGGTAGTTCACACAAGGTAGTTCACACAAGATAGTTCACACAAGGAAGTTCACACAAGGTAGTTCACTCTAGGTAGTTCACACTAGGTAGTTCACACAAGGTAGTTCACACTAGGTAGTTCACACAAGGTAGTTCACACAAGGTAGTTCACACTAGGTAGTTCACACTAGGTAGTTCACACAAGGTAGTTCTCACAAGGTAGTTCACACAAGGTAGGTCACACAAGGTAGTTCACACAAGGTAGTTCACACAAGGAAGTTCACACAAGGTAGTTCACACAAGGTAGTTCACACTAGGTAGTTCACACAAGGTAGTTCACACTAGGTAGTTCACACAAGGTAGTTCACACAAGGAAGTTCACACAAGGTAGTTCACACGAGGTAGTTCACACAAGGTAGTTCATACAAGGTAGTTTACACAAGGAAGTTCACACAAGGAAGTTCCCACAAGGAAGTACACAAGGCAGTTCACACCAGGTAGTTTACACAAGGTAGTTCACAAAAGGAAGTTCACACAAGGAAGTTCACACAAGGTAGTTCACACAAGGAAGTTCGCACAAGGTAGTTCACACAAGGTAGTTCACACAAGGTAGTTCACACAAGGAAGTTCACACAAAGAAGTTCACACAAGGAAGTTCACACAAGGTTGTTCACACAAGGTAGTTCACACAAGGTAGTTCACACAAGGTAGTTCACACAAGGTAGTTCACACAAGGTAGTTCACATAAGGAAGTTCACGCAAGGAAGTTCACACGAGGAAGTTCACACAAGGTAGTTCACACAAGACAGTTCCGATACCTTAATAAGGAATCGTTCAAGACACTGTACACTGTGTATGTTAGGCCAATACTTGAGTATGCAGCACCAGTCTGGAACCCACACCTGGTCAAGCACGTCAAGAAGTTAGAGAAAGTACAAAGGTTTGCAACAAGGCTAGTCTCAGAGCTCATGGGAATGTCGTAGGAGGAAAGGTTGAGGGAAATCGGACTGACGACACTGGAGGACAGAAGGGTCAGGGGAGACATGATAACGACATACAAAATCCTGCGGGGAATAGACAGGGTGGACAGAGATAGGATGTTCCAGAGAGGGGACACAGAAACAAGGGGTCACAATTGGAAGCTGAAGACTCAGACGAGTCAAAGGGACGCAATGAAGTATTTCTTCAGTCATAGAGTCGTCAGGAAGAGGAATTTACCTGGAGTTTACCTGGAGAGAGTTCCGGGGGTCAACGCCCCCGCAGCCTGGTCTGTGACCAGGCCTCCTGGTGGATCAAAGCCTGATCAACCAGGCTGTTGCTGCTGGCTGCACGCAAACCAACGTACGAGCCACAGCCTGGCTGGTCAGGAACCGACTTTAGGTGCTTGTCCAGTGCCAGCTTGAAGACTGCCAGGGGTCTGTTGGTAATCCACCTTTCAAGGCAGGTGAAATTGCCGACCTAGAAAATGTACAGAGAACTTTCACGGCGCGCATAACGGAGATAAAACACCTCAATTATTGGGAGCGCTTGAGGTTCCTAAACCTGTATTCCCTGGAACGCAGGAGGGAGAGATACATGATTATATACACCTGGAAAATCCTAGAGGGACTAGTACCGAACTTGCACACGAAAATCACCCACTACGAAAGCAAAAGACTTGGCAGACGATGCACCATCCCCCCAATGAAAAGCAGGGGTGTCACTAGCACGTTAAGAGACCATACAATAAGTGTCAGGGGCCCGAGACTGTTCAACTGCCTCCCAGCACACATAAGGGGGATTACCAACAGACCACTGGCAGTCTTCAAGCTGGCACTGGACAAGCACCTAAAGTCAGTTCCGGATCAGCCGGGCTGTGGCTCGTATGTTGGTTTGCGTGCAGCCAGCAGCAACAGCCTGGTTGATCAGGCTCTGATCCACCAGGAGGCCTGGTCTCAGACCGGGCCGCGGGGGCGTTGACCCCCGGAACTCTCTCCAGGTAAACTCCAGGTATGTATGCTGGGAGGCAGTTGAACAGTCTCGGGCCCCTGACACTTATTGTGTGGTCTCTTAACGTGCTAGTGACACCCCTGCTTTTCATTGGGGGGATGTTGCATCGTCTGCCAAGTCTTTTGCTTTCGTAGTGAGCGATTTTCGTGTGCTAGTTCGGTACTAGTCCCTCTAGGATTTTCCAGGTGTATATAATTATGTATCTCTCCCGCCTGCGTTCCAGGGAATACAGGTTTAGGAACCTCAAGCACTACCAGTAATTGAGGTGTTTTATCTCCATTATGCGCGCCGTGAAGGTTCTCTGTACATTTTCTAGGTCAGCAATTTCACCTGCCTTGAAAGGTGCTGTTAGTGTGCAGCAATATTCCAGCCTAGATAGAACAAGTGACCTGAAGAGTGTCATCATGGGCTTGGCCTCCCTAGTTTTTAAGGTTCTCATTATCCATCCTGTCATTTTTCTAGCAGATGCGACTGATACAATGTTATGGTCCTTGAAGGTGAGATCCTCCGACATGATCACTCCCAGGTCTTTGACGTTGGTGTTTCGCTCTATTTTGAGGCCAGAATTTGTTTTGTACTCTGATGAAGATTTAATTTCCTCGTGTTTACCATATCTGAGTAATTGAAATTTCTCATCGTTGAACTTCATATTGTTTTCTGCAGCCCACTGAAAGATTCGGTTGATGTCCGCCTGGAGCCTTGCAGTGTCTGCAATGGAAGACACTGTCATGCAGATTCGGGTGTCATCTGCAAAGGAAGACACGGTGCTGTGGCTGACATCCTTGTCTATGTCAGATATGAGGATGAGGAACAAGATGGGAGCGAGTACTGTGCCTTGTGGAACAGAGCTTTTCACCGTAGCTGCCTCGGACTTTACTCTGTTGACGACTACTCTCTGTGTTCTGTTAGTGAGGAAATTATAGATCCTTCGACCGACTTTTCCTGTTATTCCTTCAGCACGCATTTTGTGCGCTATTACGCCATGGTCACACTTGTCGAAGGCTTTTGCAAAGTCTGTATATATTACATCTGCATTCTTTTTGTCTTCTAGCGCATTTAGGACCTTGTCGTAGTGATCCAATAGTTGAGACAGACAGGAGCGACCTGTTCTAAACCCATGTTGCCCTGGGTTGTGTAACTGATGGGTTTCTAGATGGGTGGTGATCTTGCTTCTTAGGACCCTTTCAAAGATTTTTATGATATGGGATGTTAGTGCTATTGGTCTGTAGTTCTTTGCTGTTGCTTTACTGTCCCCTTTGTGGAGTGGGGCTATGAACACGGAGTTCCATGAGTCTGGCCCTGGGGCAGAGTGCATGGGCATGTTATTTATCGCCTGTTCGAAGTCATTTGGCGTCAGGATAACATCGGATAGGCTTGTGTTAATCAAATTTTGTGGCTCTCTCATAAAAAGATCATTTTGATCTTCGACTCTCAGTCTGGTTAGCGGCTTGCTAAAAACTGAGTCATACTGGGACTTCAGTAGCTCACTCATTTCCTTGCTGTCATCTGTGTAGGACCCATCTTGTTTAAGTAGGGGCCCAATACTGGACGTTGTTCTCGACTTTGATTTGGCATAGGAGAAGAAATACTTTGGGTTTCTTTCGATTTCATTTATGGCTTTTAGTTCTTCCCGCGATTCCTGACTCCTATAAGATTCCTTTAGCTTAAGTTCGATGCTTGCTATTTCTCTGACCAGTGTCTCCCTACGCATTTCAGATATATTGACCTCTTTTAGCCGCTCTGTTATTCTTTTCCGTCGCCTGTAAAGGGAGCGCCTGTCTCTTTCTATTTTACATCTACTCCTTCTAGCAAGTGAAGTAGTGGAGGCAGGAACCATACATAGTTTTAAGAAGAGGTATGACAAAGCACAGGAAGCAGAGAGGGAGAGGACCTAGTAGCGATCAGTGAAGAGGCGGGGCCAGGAGCCGAGTCTCGACCCCTGCAACTCGTGAAGGGAGGTTACCCTCCCTTCACGAATTACCCTCCCTTCATGGGTTACCCTCCCTTCATGGGTTACCCTCCCTTCATGAGTTACCCTCCCTTTATGGGTTACCCTCCCTTCATGAGTTACCCTCCCTTCATGAGTTACCCTCCCTTCATGAGTTACCTTCCCTTCATGAGTTACCTTCCCTTCATGAGTTACCCTCCTTTCATGAGTTACTCTCCCTTCATGAGTTACCCTCACTTCATGTGCTACCCTCCCTTCATGAGTTGCCCTTCCTTCATGAGTTACCCTCCCTTCATGTGTTACCCTCCCTTCATGAGTTGCCCTCCCTTCATGAGTTACTCTCCCTTCATGAGTTACCCTCTCTTCATGTGTTACAATCCCTTCATGAGTTACCCTCCCTTCATGAGTTACCCTCCCTTCATGAGTTGCCCTCCCTTCATGAGTTACCCTCCCTTCATGTGTTACCCTCCCTTCATGAGTTGCCCTCCCTTCATGAGTTACTCTCCCTTCATGAGTTACCCTCCCTTCATGTGTTACAATCCCTTCATGAGTTACCCTCCCTTCATGAGTTACCCTCCCTTCATGTGTTACCCTCCCTTCATGAGTTACCCTCCCTTCATGTGTTACCCTCCCTTCATGAGTTATCCTCCCTTCATGAGTTACCTTCTCTTCATGTGTTACCCTCAGTTCATGAGTTGCCCTCCCTTCATGAGTTACTCTCCCTTCATTAGTTACCCTTCCTTCATGTGTTACCCTCCCTTCATGAGTTACCCTCCCTTCATGAGTTACCATCCCTTCAAGAATTACTCTCCCTTCATGAGTTGCCCTCTCTTCATGAGTTACGCTCCCTTCATGAGTTACCCTCCCTTCATGTGTTACCCTCCCTTCATGAGTTACCCTCCCTTCATGAGTTACCTTCTCTTCATGTGTTACGCTCCCTTCATGAGTTACCCTCCCTTCATGTGTTACCCTCCCTTCATGAGTTACCCTCGCTTCATGAGTTACCCTCCCTTCATGTGTTAATCTCCCTTCATGAGTTACCCTTCCTTCATGTGTTACCCTCCCTTCATGAGTTACCCTCCCTTCATGAGTTACTCTCCCTTCATGAGTTACCCTTCCTTCATGTGTTACCCTCCCTTCATGAGTTACCCTCCATTCATGAGTTACCATCCCTACATAAGTTTCCCTCCTTTCATGAGTTACCCTCCCTTCATGAGTTACCTTCTCTTCATGAGTTACCCTCCCTTCATGAGTTACCTTCTCTTCATGAGTTACCCTCCCTTCATGAGTTACCTTCTCTTCATGAGTTACCCTCCCTTCATGAGTTACCCTCCCATCATGAGTTACCCTCCCTTCATGAGTTACCCTCCCTTCATGAATTTCCATCCGTTCAAGAGTAACTCTCAATTCATGAGTTACCCTCCCTTCATGTGTTACCCTCCCTTCATGAGTTACTCTCCCTTCATGAGTTACCCTTCCTTCATGTGTTACCCTCCCTTCATGAGTTTCCCTCCATTCATGAGTTACTCTCCCTTCTTGAGTTACCCTTCCTTCATGAGTTACTCTCCCTTCATGTGTTACCCTCCCTTCATGTGTTGCCCTCATTTCATGTGTTACCCTCAATTCATATGTTACCCTCCCTTCATGAGTTACTCTCCCTTCATGAGTTACCCTTCCTTCATGTGTTACCCTCCCTTCATGAGTTACTCTCCCTTCATGAGTTACCCTCCTTTCATGTGTTACCCTCCCTTCATGAGTTACTCTCCCTTCATGTGTTACCCTCCCTTCATGAGTTACCCTCCCTTCATGAGTTACCCTCCCTTCATGAGTTACCCTCCCTTCATGTGTTGCCCTCATTTCATGTGTTACCCTCCCTTCATGAGTTACCCTCCCTTCATGAGTTACCCTCCATTCATGAGTTACCATCCCTACATAAGTTTCCCTCCTTTCATGAGTTACCCTCCCTTCATGAGTTACCTTCCCTTCATGAGTTACCCTCCCTTCATGAGTTACCCTTCCTTCATGTGTTACCCTCCCTTCATGAGTTTCCCTCCCTTCATGAGTTACTCTCCCTTCATGAGTTACCCTCCCATCATGAGTTACCCTCCCTTCATGAGTTACCCTCCCTTCATGAATTTCCCTCCGTTCAAGAGTAACTCTCAATCCATGAGTTACCCTCCCTTCATGTGTTACCCTCCCTTCATGAGTTACTCTCCCTTCATGAGTTACCCTTCCTTCATGTGTTACCCTCCCTTCATGAGTTACTCTCCCTTCATGAGTTACCCTCCCTTCATGTGTTACCCTCCCTTCATGAGTTACTCTCCCTTCATGTGTTACCCTCCCTTCATGAGTTACCCTCCCTTCATGAGTTACCCTCCCTTCATGAGTTACCCTCCCTTCATGTGTTGCCCTAATTTCATGTGTTACCCTCCCTTCATGAGTTACCCTCCCTTCATGAGTTACCCTCCATTCATGAGTTACCATCCCTACATAAGTTTCCCTCCTTTCATGAGTTACCCTCCCTTCATGAGTTACCTTCTCTTCATGAGTTACCCTCCCTTCATGAGTTACCTTCCCTTCATGAGTTACCCTCCCTTCATGAGTTACCCTATCTTCATGAGTTTCCCTCCGTTCAAGATTAACTCTCAGTTTATGAGTTACCTTCCCTTCATGAGTTACCCTCCCATCATGAGTTACCCTCCCTTCATGAGTTACCCTCCCTTCATGAATTTCCCTCCGTTCAAGAGTAACTCTCAATTCATGAGTTACCTTCCCTTCATGAGTTACCCTCCATTCATGAGTTAACTTCCCTTCATGAGTTACCCTCCCTTCATGAGTTCCAATCCCTACATAAGTTTCCCTCCCTTCATAAGTTTCCCTCCCTTCATGAGTTACCCTCCCTTCATGAGTTACCTTCTCTTCATGAGTTACCCTCCCTTCATGAGTTACCATCCCTCCCAGACTTACCCTCGATTCATGACTTACCCTCCCTTCATGAGTTACCTTCCCTTCATGAGTTACCATCCCTACATAAATTTCCCTCCCTTTATGAGTTACCCTCCCTTCATGAGTTACCCTCCCTTCATGAGTTACCCTCCTTTCATAAGTTGCCTTCCCTTCATGAGTTACACTCCCTTCATGAGTTACCCTCCCTTCATGAGTTACCATCCCTTCATGGGTTACCGTCCCTTCATGACTTACCCTCCCTTTATGAGTTACCTTCCCTTCATGAGTTACCTTCTCCATGAGTTACCCTCTCTTCATGGATTACCCTCCCTTCATGAGTTACCCTCCTTTCATGGGTTACCCTCCCTTCATGAGTTACCCTTCTTTCATGGGTTACCCTCCCTTCATGAATTACTCTCCCTTCATGAGTTACCCTCCCTTCATGGGTTACCCTCCCTTCTTGAGTTACCCTTCCGTCATGGGTTACCCTCCCTTCATGAATTACTCTCCCTTCATGAGTTACCCTCCTTTCATGGGTTACCCTCCCTTCATGAGTTACCCTCCCCTCATGAGTTACCCTCCCTTCGTGAGTTACCTTCCCTTCATAAGTTACCCTCCCTTCATGGGTTTCCCTCCCCTCATGAGTTACCCCCTTCATGGGTTACCCTCCCTCCATGAGTTACCCTCCCTTCATGGGTTACCCTCCCTTTATGAATTACTCTCCCTTCATGAGTTACCCTCCCTTCATGGGTTACCCTCCCTTCATGAGTTACCCTCCCTTCATGGGTTACCCTCCCTTCATGAATTACTCTCCCTTCATGAGTTACCCTCTCTTCATGAGTTACCCTCCCTTCATGAGTTACCATCCCTTCATGAGTTGCCCTCCCTTCATGAGTTACCCTCCCTTCATGGGTTACCCTCCCTTCATGAATTACTCTCCCTTCATGAATTACTCTCACTTCATGAGGTACCCTCCCTTCATGAGTTACCCTCCCTTCATGAGTTACCATCCCTTCATGAATTACTCTCACTTCATGAGTTACCCTCCCTTCATGAGTTACCCTCCCTTCATGAGTTACCATCCCTTCATGAATTACTCTCACTTCATGAGTTACCCTCCCTTCATGAGTTACCCTCTCTTCATGAGTTACCATCCCTTCATGAATTACTCTCCCTTCATGAGTTACCCTCCCTTCATGAGTTTCCCTCCCTTCATGAGTTACCATCCCTTCATGAATTACTCTCCCTTTATGAGTTACCCTCCCTTCATGTGTTACCCTCCCTTCATGAGTTTCCATCCCTTCATGAATTACTCTCACTTCATGAGTTACCCTCCCTTCATGAGTTACCCTCCCTTCATAAGTTACCCTCCCTTCATGAGTTACCATCCCTTCATGAACTACTCTCCCTTCATGAGTTACCCTCCCTTCATGAGTTACCCTCCCTTCATGAGTTACCATCCCTTCATGAATTACTCCCCCTTTATGAGTTACCCTCCCTTCATGTGTTACCCTCCCTTCATGAGTTACCATCCCTTCATGAATTACCCTCCCTTCATGAGTTACCCTCCCTTAATGAGTTACCCTCTCTTCATGAGTTACCCTCCCTTCATGAGTTACCCTCCCTTCATGAGTTACCCTCCCTTCATGAGTTACCATCCCTTCATGAATTACTCTCACTTCATGAGTTACCCTCCCTTCATGAGTTACCCTCCCTTCATGAGTTACCATCCCTTCATGAATTACTCTCACTTCATGAGTTACCCTCCCTTCATGAGTTACCCTCTCTTCATGAGTTACCATCCCTTCATGAATTACTCTCCCTTCATGAGTTACCCTCCCTTCATGAGTTTCCCTCCCTTCATGAGTTACCATCCCTTCATGAATTACTCTCCCTTTATGAGTTACCCTCCCTTCATGTGTTACCCTCCCTTCATGAGTTTCCATCCCTTCATGAATTACTCTCACTTCATGAGTTACCCTCCCTTCGTGAGTTACCCTCCCTTCATAAGTTACCCTCCCTTCATGAGTTACCATCCCTTCATGAACTACTCTCCCTTCATGAGTTACCCTCCCTTCATGAGTTACCCTCCCTTCATGAGTTACCATCCCTTCATGAATTACTCCCCCTTTATGAGTTACCCTCCCTTCATGTGTTACCCTCCCTTCATGAGTTACCATCCCTTCATGAATTACCCTCCCTTCATGAGTTACCCTCCCTTAATGAGTTACCCTCTCTTCATGAGTTACCCTCCCTTCATGAGTTACCCTCCCTTAATGAGTTACCCTCCCTTCATGAGTTACCATCCCTTCATGAATTACCCTCCCTTCATGAGTTACCCTCCCTTCATGAGTTACCCTCCCTTCATGAGTTACCCTCCCTTCATGAGTTACCCTCCTTTCATGAGTTACCCTCCGTTCCTGAGTTACCCTCCCTTCATGAATTACCATCCCTTCATGAATTACCCTCCCTTCATGAGTTACCCTCCCTTCATGAGTTACCCTCCCTTCATGAGTTACCCTCTCTTCATGAGTTACCCTCCCTTCATGAGTTACCCTCCCTTCATGAGTTACCCTCCCTTCATGAGTTACCCTCCCTTCATGAGTTACCCTCCGTTCCTGAGTTACCCTCCCTTCATGAGTTACCCTCCCTTCATGAGTTACCCTCTCTTCATGAGTTACCCTCCCTTCATGAGTTACCCTCCCTTCATGAGTTACCCTCCCTTCATGAGTTACCCTCCCTTCATGAGATACCCTCCGTTCCTGAGTTACCCTCCCTTCATGAGTTACCCTCCCTTCATGAGTTACTCTCCCTTCATGAGTTACCCTCTCTTCATGTGTTACAATCCCTTCATGAGTTACCCTCCCTTCATGAGTTACCCTCCCTTCATGAGTTGCCCTCCCTTCATGAGTTACCCTCCCTTCATGTGTTACCCTCCCTTCATGAGTTGCCCTCCCTTCATGAGTTACTCTCCCTTCATGAGTTACCCTCCCTTCATGTGTTACAATCCCTTCATGAGTTACCCTCCCTTCATGAGTTACCCTCCCTTCATGTGTTACCCTCCCTTCATGAGTTATCCTCCCTTCATGAGTTACCTTCTCTTCATGTGTTACCCTCCCTTCATGAGTTGCCCTCCCTTCATGAGTAACTCTCCCTTCATTAGTTACCCTTCCTTCATGTGTTACCCTCCCTTCATGAGTTACCCTCCCTTCATGAGTTACCATCCCTTCAAGAATTACTCTCCCTTCATGAGTTACCCTCTCTTCATGAGTTACGCTCCCTTCATGAGTTACCCTCCCTTCATGTGTTACCCTCCCTTCATGAGTTACCCTCCCTTCATGAGTTACCTTCTCTTCATGTGTTACGCTCCCTTCATGAGTTACCCTCCCTTCATGTGTTACCCTCCCTTCATGAGTTACCCTCGCTTCATGAGTTACCCTCCCTTCATGTGTTACCCTCCCTTCATGAGTTACCCTTCCTTCATGTGTTACCCTCCCTTCATGAGTTACCCTCCCTTCATGAGTTACTCTCCCTTCATGAGTTACCCTTCCTTCATGTGTTACCCTCCCTTCATGAGTTACCCTCCATTCATGAGTTACCATCCCTACATAAGTTTCCCTCCTTTCATGAGTTACCCTCCCTTCATGAGTTACCTTCTCTTCATGAGTTACCCTCCCTTCATGAGTTACCTTCTCTTCATGAGTTACCCTCCCTTCATGAGTTACCTTCTCTTCATGAGTTACCCTCCCTTCATGAGTTACCCTCCCATCATGAGTTACCCTCCCTTCATGAGTTACCCTCCCTTCATGAATTTCCATCCGTTCAAGAGTAACTCTCAATTCATGAGTTACCCTCCCTTCATGTGTTACCCTCCCTTCATGAGTTACTCTCCCTTCATGAGTTACCCTTCCTTCATGTGTTACCCTCCCTTCATGAGTTTCCCTCCCTTCATGAGTTACTCTCCCTTCTTGAGTTACCCTTCCTTCATGAGTTACTCTCCCTTCATGTGTTACCCTCCCTTCATGTGTTGCCCTCATTTCATGTGTTACCCTCAATTCATGTGTTACCCTCCCTTCATGAGTTACTCTCCCTTCATGAGTTACCCTTCCTTCATGTGTTACCCTCCCTTCATGAGTTACTCTCCCTTCATGAGTTACCCTCCCTTCATGTGTTACCCTCCCTTCATGAGTTACTCTCCCTTCATGTGTTACCCTCCCTTCATGAGTTACCCTCCCTTCATGAGTTACCCTCCCTTCATGAGTTACCCTCCCTTCATGTGTTGCCCTCATTTCATGTGTTACCCTCCCTTCATGAGTTACCCTCCCTTCATGAGTTACCCTCCATTCATGAGTTACCATCCCTACATAAGTTTCCCTCCTTTCATGAGTTACCCTCCCTTCATGAGTTACCTTCCCTTCATGAGTTACCCTCCCTTCATGAGTTACCCTTCCTTCATGTGTTACCCTCCCTTCATGAGTTTCCCTCCCTTCATGAGTTACTCTCCCTTCATGAGTTACCCTCCCATCATGAGTTACCCTCCCTTCATGAGTTACCCTCCCTTCATGAATTTCCCTCCGTTCAAGAGTAACTCTCAATCCATGAGTTACCCTCCCTTCATGTGTTACCCTCCCTTCATGAGTTACTCTCCCTTCATGAGTTACCCTTCCTTCATGTGTTACCCTCCCTTCATGAGTTACTCTCCCTTCATGAGTTACCCTCCCTTCATGTGTTACCCTCCCTTCATGAGTTACTCTCCCTTCATGTGTTACCCTCCCTTCATGAGTTACCCTCCCTTCATGAGTTACCCTCCCTTCATGAGTTACCCTCCCTTCATGTGTTGCCCTAATTTCATGTGTTACCCTCCCTTCATGAGTTACCCTCCCTTCATGAGTTACCCTCCATTCATGAGTTACCATCCCTACATAAGTTTCCCTCCTTTCATGAGTTACCCTCCCTTCATGAGTTACCTTCTCTTCATGAGTTACCCTCCCTTCATGAGTTACCTTCCCTTCATGAGTTACCCTCCCTTCATGAGTTACCCTCCCTTCATGAGTTTCCCTCCGTTCAAGATTAACTCTCAGTTTATGAGTTACCTTCCCTTCATGAGTTACCCTCCCATCATGAGTTACCCTCCCTTCATGAGTTACCCTCCCTTCATGAATTTCCCTCCGTTCAAGAGTAACTCTCAATTCATGAGTTACCTTCCCTTCATGAGTTACCCTCCATTCATGAGTTAACTTCCCTTCATGAGTTACCCTCCCTTCATGAGTTCCAATCCCTACATAAGTTTCCCTCCCTTCATAAGTTTCCCTCCCTTCATGAGTTACCCTCCCTTCATGAGTTACCTTCTCTTCATGAGTTACCCTCCCTTCATGAGTTACCATCCCTCCCAGACTTACCCTCGATTCATGACTTACCCTCCCTTCATGAGTTACCTTCCCTTCATGAGTTACCATCCCTACATAAATTTCCCTCCCTTTATGAGTTACCCTCCCTTCATGAGTTACCCTCCCTTCATGAGTTACCCTCCTTTCATAAGTTGCCTTCCCTTCATGAGTTACACTCCCTTCATGAGTTACCCTCCCTTCATGAGTTACCATCCCTTCATGGGTTACCGTCCCTTCATGACTTACCCTCCCTTTATGAGTTACCTTCCCTTCATGAGTTACCTTCTCCATGAGTTACCCTCTCTTCATGGATTACCCTCCCTTCATGAGTTACCCTCCTTTCATGGGTTACCCTCCCTTCATGAGTTACCCTTCTTTCATGGGTTACCCTCCCTTCATGAATTACTCTCCCTTCATGAGTTACCCTCCCTTCATGGGTTACCCTCCCTTCTTGAGTTACCCTTCCGTCATGGGTTACCCTCCCTTCATGAATTACTCTCCCTTCATGAGTTACCCTCCTTTCATGGGTTACCCTCCCTTCATGAGTTACCCTCCCCTCATGAGTTACCCTCCCTTCGTGAGTTACCTTCCCTTCATAAGTTACCCTCCCTTCATGGGTTTCCCTCCCCTCATGAGTTACCCCCTTCATGGGTTACCCTCCCTCCATGAGTTACCCTCCCTTCATGGGTTACCCTCCCTTTATGAATTACTCTCCCTTCATGAGTTACCCTCCCTTCATGGGTTACCCTCCCTTCATGAGTTACCCTCCCTTCATGGGTTACCCTCCCTTCATGAATTACTCTCCCTTCATGAGTTACCCTCTCTTCATGAGTTACCCTCCCTTCATGAGTTACCATCCCTTCATGAGTTGCCCTCCCTTCATGAGTTACCCTCCCTTCATGGGTTACCCTCCCTTCATGAATTACTCTCCCTTCATGAATTACTCTCACTTCATGAGGTACCCTCCCTTCATGAGTTACCCTCCCTTCATGAGTTACCATCCCTTCATGAATTACTCTCACTTCATGAGTTACCCTCCCTTCATGAGTTACCCTCCCTTCATGAGTTACCATCCCTTCATGAATTACTCTCACTTCATGAGTTACCCTCCCTTCATGAGTTACCCTCTCTTCATGAGTTACCATCCCTTCATGAATTACTCTCCCTTCATGAGTTACCCTCCCTTCATGAGTTACCCTCCCTTCATGAGTTACCATCCCTTCATGAATTACTCTCCCTTTATGAGTTACCCTCCCTTCATGTGTTACCCTCCCTTCATGAGTTTCCATCCCTTCATGAATTACTCTCACTTCATGAGTTACCCTCCCTTCATGAGTTACCCTCCCTTCATAAGTTACCCTCCCTTCATGAGTTACCATCCCTTCATGAACTACTCTCCCTTCATGAGTTACCCTCCCTTCATGAGTTACCCTCCCTTCATGAGTTACCATCCCTTCATGAATTACTCCCCCTTTATGAGTTACCCTCCCTTCATGTGTTACCCTCCCTTCATGAGTTACCATCCCTTCATGAATTACCCTCCCTTCATGAGTTACCCTCCCTTAATGAGTTACCCTCTCTTCATGAGTTACCCTCCCTTCATGAGTTACCCTCCCTTAATGAGTTACCCTCCCTTCATGAGTTACCATCCCTTCATGAATTACCCTCCCTTCATGAGTTACCCTCCCTTCATGAGTTACCCTCCCTTCATGAGTTACCCTCCCTTCATGAGTTACCCTCCCTTCATGAGTTACCCTCCGTTCCTGAGTTACCCTCCCTTCATGAATTACCATCCCTTCATGAATTACCCTCCCTTCATGAGTTACCCTCCCTTCATGAGTTACCCTCCCTTCATGAGTTACCCTCTCTTCATGAGTTACCCTCCCTTCATGAGTTACCCTCCCTTCATGAGTTACCCTCCCTTCATGAGTTACCCTCCCTTCATGAGTTACCCTCCGTTCCTGAGTTACCCTCCCTTCATGAGTTACCCTCCCTTCATGAGTTACCCTCTCTTCATGAGTTACCCTCCCTTCATGAGTTACCCTCCCTTCATGAGTTACCCTCCCTTCATGAGTTACCCTCCCTTCATGAGATACCCTCCGTTCCTGAGTTACCCTCCCTTCATGAGTTACCCTCCCTTCATGAGTTACCCTCCGTTCCTGAGTTACCCTCCCTTCATGAGTTACCCTCCCTTCATGAGTTACCCTCCGTTCCTGAGTTACCCTCCCTTCATGAGTTACCCTCCCTTCATGAGTTACCCTCCCTTCATGAGTTACCCTCCCTTCATGAGTTACCCTCCCTTCATGAGTTACCCTCTGTAGTTTTTCCTTCATCAGACTTGTGTAAAGTCACAGTTGAAACCATTTTCCTGGTAAATGTTTCTACTGTGCATTTTATTTTAAGATTGAGACTGTGTGAGTGGTAATATTATATTATTGTGCACAGCTGCTGCCTTCACTGGTAAGAGCAATTCTTCGAGCTTCAAGCTTCAAGCTTCAAGCTTCAAACTTCAAGCTTCAAGACAAAACTTAACTAATACAGTGAAACCATCACGTTTTTAAAATTTCAATATGTAATTATATGGAGAACAACTACTGTTTAAGAATAACTTCCAAGCGCTTTCGTGATTTCTCAAATTATCAAGGAACCATAAAAATTAAAAATCAACAGGAAGACATATAAGAAAGGAGACTACACCTCGCAGTCACCTTACAACACCTGACTTGTTAAGATGGATTTCTTCTATTTTTTCATAGTGTTTGTTCTGCATATATCACCTGTTTACTGTGATCTAATTTGTTTGTAATTATATATGTACTATATTTTTAGTTTTTGCATATTAAAATAATCAATAACAACACTGTGACTAGCTAAGGCTCTAAGGCTCTGGTGGCCTGGTGGCTAACGCTCTCGCTTCACACGGCGATTGTCTGGGTTCGATTCCCAGCCAGAGTAGAAACATTGGACATGTTTCTTTCCACCTGTTGTCTATGTTCCCCATCAGTAAAATGGGTACCTGGGTGTTAGTCGACTGGTGTGGGTCGCATCCTGGGACACTGACCTAATTTGCCCGAAATGCAGAGCATAACAAGGGAGTTTCTATATAGTAGTATGTCATTGTTGTCAGCTAGGACTGTATACCTTGTACATGTACTTGTAGTAAATAAAGATATTATATTATTATTATATATTATTATATTATTATATTATTATAAGGATTCGAACCCATGCTGCTTTGGCCTGCCTCATGGTGGGCTAAAATTCATGATGCCTTAATCCACTGGACCATATAACCCATAAGGATTATATGGTCCAGGGGATTAAGGCATCAGGAGTTTTCGCCCACCATGAGGCAGGCCAAAGCGGCATGGGTTCGAGTCCTTGGCTAGTCGCAGTGTTGTTATTGATCAATACCACTCGTTTGTGGGCACAATAATATTAAAATAAAAATTATATATCTGGTCTATACTTTTGTTTCTTCTTTTAAATATCCTTTTTTAATCTTACGTGTATTTTGACATTTATGTAAAATGGAAATTAGCCATTTTTGTTGCACTAAACGAAAGATAATCTTAATCTGTGGGTTCAGTTTCTGGCAACCCGAACCCGGAAAACAGAACCCGGTTTGAACCCAGATTTCAGATCCCGTAAAATCCGATCCAGAAGAAAAAACGGAACTCGATTTTCAATCTAGATTCATTGCTGCTTATATCACTGACCTTAACAGCACCAGCACGTAACACTTTCACTCTCAGTTGACGACACAAACTTTTTAATATCACGTTCAGATCCTGTCTCATTAAACAATGTAACAAATAATGAATTCACCATCAGTATTTAAAAATATTCCACGTATCTTTTTGAAAACAAGTCATGTTTACAATCAGACATTAAAATCAATGATATTCAAACAACAGTCTGAAAGAAGAGGAAAATTTTCTAGGTCTAACAGTAGACAACAAACTTAAATTTAATTCCCATATCAACACATTAACATATTAACAAAAGTTTCTAAGATAGGAGATTATAATTATAATCATGGGGGAGCGCTAAACCCGTAGGACTATACATCGCATGTGGGGGGATGGAAGGTATTCGGACTCAATTCAGGGAACCGAAGCACAGATTCAGTTCCCTAGATCAAGAGCCCTTCACCAGCTTCAAGGAACCTCCCTTGAGGGGTCTAAGACATTAAAGAAACTCTCCAAAATTCGCTAATATGTTGTAAAACCTTCACTTCTAACACTACTCACTTTTCCTTCCTCGTCAACCATACTTCACCTCAAACTAACTTTAGTTCAACAAAAGGCAGCTTTAAAAACACAGATTCTTCCAGTAGGCAACGCACTCTTATTATTTAAATTTCTAAACTTTCTAAATATATCTGCATTTCATATATACTTTTGTTCAATCTATATGTTCAAAATAGTTCATTGGAACGCTACTGCTGAACATATTTCCCAGATAACTGTAATAGAAGATATGGGCTCCACTCCAGAAATAAATACCACTTTGTTACCCTCGTGATTGGTTGAACATCTACATAAATTTTATGCAAATTGAAGAGTCAAAAATGTGGAATAACTTATCAGACGAACTGAAAAATTATAACAATAACCGAATTGAAAACTAAGAAGAAGCAGCCACTGTGTATAAACATTATTACCAAATTATTTACTCTTTCTCTAAGTTTAAATATCCTTTACTCTTAATATTGGTTTCTTCATAAGATCACTACTGCTTCAGTATACTGTACTCAATGTTTATCATGAGAACAAAAACTGTTCTGAAAACATTATTTATTTTGTTTTAATTTAACTCAGATAATCTTTCTTTTTGTCAGTAATGTGAACACAGGTGTAATCCAGTGGCCTGCACACCTGGTTGTAGCACGATAACCAAGGCAGGAACGATTAACGAGCAAAAGACAAAGGAGAGTAAATATTTACATATGCTAACCCTCCGGGGTTAAAAATCCGAACGAAATCTTATCTTATCTTATCTTATATTTCCTTCACCAAACAACTAGCAATAAGATGTACAATATTTACAGAGAACATGTACACTAAGTTTAATAAACTTTTTCTTTTTCTCGTTTTCCACTTCTCCATGGAGAAAATGGTAAATAAAGAAGAACAATAACTATAAAAGAAAAGAAAAACCTAGGTGTGTGTATGTATATTTATGCATTTAAGTAGTAAGTAAATAAGTAAGTTCATTCAGGTATACACAAGTACAGTTACATAGATTATCATACATAGCAGCATATGTGTAGAGAACCTGGGATAACACATGAAAGTCAGACAGTGACATATTTCCATTAGGGTTCTTTTAATACCTTATTATTATTACTTTACTATAAAGGATATAACATATTATTACTCTGTGAAGGATATATACTAGGAATAAGGTAACAACAGTTATTTACATTTACATGTGTGTTAGCTAAAAAAAAAATATAAAAAATCATTCTTCTCCCTTTCAGTCGCGAAATTCATTAGGTACCTCTTGGCACTCTTCTTGAACTGGTTCATGCTATGACTGGCTTTGACATGTGCAGGCAGTCTGTTCCAGTCCTTCATTGCTGTACAATAAAGGTGTTTGAAGCCTGGCCACTGACTGTGGGTACTACAAAGTTGTGTTCTCTCCCCCTAGTACTATGATTGCTGCGGTTCCCAACCTTGACAAAATTGACAGCAAGATATTCTGGACATTGTTTGTGAGCAATTTTATAAACTTAATTTAGCTTCAGTTGTTTTACTCTGTCTTCAACATTCACCATATCCAACTGTTGTAATTCATCCTGGCCTACATGTTCTCTTGGTCCCAGACCCAGGATGAATCTTACCATTTTCTTCTGGCTGATTTGCAGTTCATATTTCAGTTTTTTTGTCAAGCAGAGTACCAAGAAGAGCAAGCGTAGTCCAAATGGCATTGTATACCTGGAGTCTACCTGGAGGTCATTCCGGGGATCAACGCCCCCGCGGCCAGGTCCACGACTAGGCCTCCCGGTGGATCAGGGCCTGATCAACCAGGCTGTTACTGCTGGCCGCACGCAGTCCAACGTACGAACCACAACCCGGCTGATCTGGCACTGACTTTAGGTATCTGTCCAGCTCTCTCTTGAAGGCAGCCAGGGGTTTATTGGTAATTCCCCTTATGCTTGGTGGGAGGCTGTTGAACAGTCTTGGGCCCCGGACACTTATGGTGTTTTCTCTTAGTATACCAATGGCGCCCCTACTTTTAATTGGGGGTATTTTGCATCGCCTGTCCAGTCTTTTACTTTCGTAGGGAGTGATTTCTGTGTGCAGATTCGGGACCATTCCTTCTAGGATTTTCCAAGTGTAGATTATGATGTACCTCTCTCTCCTGCATTCCAACGAGTACAAGTCAAGTGCTTCCAAGCGTTCCCAGTAGTTATGGTGCTTGACAGAACTTATACGTGCAGTAAAGGTTCTCTGGACACTCTATAGATCTGCAATTTCACCTGCTTTGAATAAAGATGTTAATGTACAGCAGTATTCCAGCCTAGAGAGAATAAGTGATTTGAAAAGGATCATCATTGGCTTGGCATCTCTCGTTTTGAGCGTTCTCATTATCCATCCTATCATTTTCTTTGCACTTGTGATCGTGGCACTGTTGTGATCCTTGAAAGTGAGATCCTCAGACATTACTACTCCCAGGTCCCTTACATTATTTTTCCGCTCTATTGTATGGCCAGAGTTTGTAGTATACTCTGTTCTAGTTATTATCCCCTCCAGTTTTCCATAACGGTGTAGTTGGAATTCGTTCTCACTGAACATCATATTGTTTTCCGTTGCCCACTGGAAAACTTTGTTTATATCTTCTTGAAGATTAACCGTGTTCTCGATAGATGACAGCCTCATGCAGATCCTAGTATCGTCTGCAAAGGATGATACGGTGCTGTGGGTTACATCTCTGTCTGTGTCTGATATGAGGATGAGGAACAGGATGTGGGCAAGTACTGTGCTTTGTGGTACAGAGTTCTTCACTATGGCAGCCTCCGATTTAACTCGGGCTAGACGTAGGGTCCTGCGACCCTCAGTTCGTAGACACTGTGCTTGTGTAGAGGAAAATCCTCTACACAAAAGTAGTAAAGAAAGCATTCGCTTTCTTTACTACACTGTTCCCTATCAATTCTCCTGACATGCATGGGTCAAAGGGGATTCCCAGATATTTTACTGAGGAAACTGAAGTGATGGGCTCCCATTACACCGGACATTAAAATTATTTACCCTTCTCAGTTTTTGTTTCGTGCCAAAGAGTATGGTTTCAATTTTCCCGAGGTGTAACGATAGTTTGTTGTCTACTAACCATTTGCTGCAGGACTCCAGTTCCAATACATTAGCTATATCTTGTGGGTCTTTACCTGACACTAACAGAGCACGCATACAGTAGTAGTTTGCATTTGACACTGATGGGCATATCATTTACCTAACATAAGAATAATAAAAGACCCAGAATACTACCTTGGGGAACTCCACATTCTATCAGCAAGGGTTCTGATTCTGTTTTGTTGATTTTGACAATTTGTTTCCTGTTGCTAAGATAGGACTTAAACCAGTCTACGGAACCTATGCCGATAGCTTGAAGTTTCTTACATAGTATATTGTGGTTGACAGTATCGAAGACCTTTAGCAAGTTTAAGGTTACCATACCTATGAGGTTCACCTTTGACATTTCAGTTCTCATGTAATTCATCAGATTAATTAGGGAGATGCCGGTTGAGTAAGAGCTCCTGTAGTCTGATTGGTAACTATGGAGAGTGTACTTAACTTCTTGACAGTACACCGCCCTCTCTAGAATTTTGGATGTTACACTGAATATACTAATAAGCCTATAGTTGCTGACATCAGACATACTATTTTTCTTGAAGATAGGAGTAACTCTCTCCTCCTTGAACCTCTCTGGTACGGTATTAGTGGTGATGGACAAATTTATTATGTGAGCAATGGGGATTGGCAATTCAGAGGTACTATCTCTTAGGAACTTAGACGGGATGTTATCAGGGCCAGTGCTCTTAGCTGGGTTTAATGGTGACATACTGAAACCTATTAGTAAGGTAGGATTTGAAATATGCAAGCGCATGGCTTCTTATACCATAATGGTCAAGTTTGTGGAGTAGGATGCCGTGGTCTACTGTGTCAAAAGCTTTTCTTAGGTCAATAAAAATTCATAGGCCGCACTGGAGACATAATACTTGTCCCATAGCTTGATTGCTAGCGCACTCAACTTACACACTGAGGTCCGGATTTCGAATTACCGGTACGGCTGGAAAGCATTAGGGACGTGTTTTCCGTAAGACACCTGCTGTCCCTATTCACCCATCAGTGTAAAATGGGTACCTGAGTGTTAGTCGACTGGTGTGGGTAAGTTTATTCAGGTTAACACAAATACAGTTACACAGTTTATCACATATAGCAGCATATGTGTAAAGAATCTTTGATAACCCAAAAAAGTCAGTGACTTATCTCCATTGGGTCCTTTTACCATACTGTTATAATATAAAGGAGATAATATCTTATTATTACACTAAAAAGGAGATTTACTAGGTGTGGAAAATACTGTATATATTTTCCAGAAATACAGTAGTCATACTGTATTTAATAAAAATTATGTTATAAAAAATGGGAAATTCTGCACCTGCACAGAAGAGACTCGCCATGTTTGAATCGAGACAACACAAACGTTAGTGAATAATGGGAAGAATTTTCGTGCTCTAGAGGTAAAATTGGGCTGACACCTCTCAAATAGGAGATGAAATTGTTGGATGTGCATTCCTGCATAACGAGAGAATCAGGCAACTGGACAGGACTCCGTAATTAGATGAAAACATGATATTACCCCCAGCTAAGTCATGTCTATATATTTATGTTTATAGTTCTGGCCAGTATTATTATCATAAATGTATTATTATTATTATTATAATCAAGGGGGAAGCGCTAAACCCGGAGGATTATACAGCGCCTGGGGGGGATGTGGAAGGCATTCAGGCTTAATTCGGGGAACTGGAGCACAGATCCAATTCCCTAAATCAAGAGCCCCTCACCAACATCAAGGAACCTTCCTTGAGGGGTATCATAAATGTAGACAGGGGGGTTTTCTGAGTATGATACACCTTAATCTCCAGTCAAATTGGTGAGTGATATTAAGATATATTCTCCTTCTGTTATGTAAATGTGTGTATATATAATCATTTATTAATTTTAATATACAGTCCACAAATTTATATATTTACCAGAATTCCTGGTGATGTATATTTCATTCGTAATTAATAGGTCTAGAGCAACTTGTGGATATTACAGTGGTAGGTATCGAACGGGGACATTTTTTGTTACCTAGTTGTCCCAAATTCCTACTTGTCTATGTAACTCTGATAAATAATAATTATCTTTGTTATTTACTGGTATGTACATTATGAGTTACATACAGATAAATGTAATTTTCCACACTAGAAAAAAAAAAGGAAGATTGCATGTGTGTTAGCTAAAGGACCCCAACGGAAATAAGTCACTCTGACTTTTTTGGGTTATCCCAGGTTCTCTACACATATGTTGCTATGTATGATAATCTATGTAACTGTATTTGTGTATCCCTGAATTTTTTTAGATTTTGCCACCGAAGTGGCTAGTTTATTGTGCACCCCATATCCATCCTGTGGACGGTAGCGCGAGAGCATATGGATACACAAAAGGCCTAGGAACTAGGCCCCAAAGGGTTAACAGGAATACATATGGATTTATATCTACATATCTATAGTTCACTTATCTGTTACAAGCAAATTTGGGAAATTTGCTTAGTATATCTGGTATCTTATTTTCATTAATAAGATATCTTGACATGTCACATAGGTTATTATACTGTCTGTCTCTGTATTCCTCAATAAGTGGACAATTAAGCACATAGTGTTCAAGAGAGTGACCATATGCCTGATCACATAATTTACATTTAGTTTGATCATCATCTGTGTGTCTCCCAAACTGCCAGAAGTACTTGTAACCAAGCCTAAGCCTGGCCACTACAACATCAGTCAGTCTGTTCACATTGCAAGTTGCTCCATAAACATACTTATCTACGTTCATGTTATCATAGTGGGTTATAGATCTACTCAGGCTTCTAACTGCATTCCTATAACAATCATTTTCATTATTTACTTCTCTCCTAATATTATTCCTAATGCTAGGCACAGTTATACCAAAGTTATATTCTACATTCTCCTTCTGGGTACTCTTCTTGGCTAACATATCAACTTTATCATGAAGGAGTAATCCAATGTGTGATGGGATCCATAGCAATTGTACATTAATTCCTTTGTCCCTAATTTTTGAGTATCTATACCTGGCTTCCCCAATGAGCATGTTGTTGGAGTCAAGAACCTTCAATGATGACATAGAATCAGTAATGATGATAGAGTCAAGCTCAGTGTCATAGGTTAGCTTTAGCGCCATTACGATTGCAAACAATTCAGTTTGCAGTGTAGACGCCCAGTTGTTAATTCTTATGCCTAACTCAACAAATTTATTATCGTTCTTAACTAGGGAGGTGGCAACAAGAGCAGATGCAGCCCTGCCAGAAGACTCCTGTTTAGATCCATCAGTGTATATAACTTGTGATAACTTATTACTACCGGCTAGGTGAGAAATTTCTTCTTGAGCAGTTGCTCTAACAAGAGATTTAAGGAAGGGATTGTTAGGTAAGACACATATGCAACAGTTAGGTATCTTTATTTCGAAACGTTTCGCCTACACAGTAGGCTTCTTCAGTCGAGTACAGAAAAGTTGATAGAAGCAGAAGATACTTGAAGACGATGTAATCAGTCCATCACCCTTAAAGTTTTGAGGTGGTCAGTCCCTCAGTCTGGAGAAGAGCATTGTTCCATAGAATGAAACAATATTGTTTCATTCTATGGAACAACTTTTCTGTACTCGACTGAAGAAGCCTACTGTGTAGGCGAAACGTTTCGAAATAAAGATACCAAACTGTTGCATATGTGTCTTACCTAACAATCTGTCGGTATTTTATACCATTTTAATGTTCAAGGAAGGGATTACTAGCAATGAGCTTCTTGGGAGGGACTTGTAGGTATGTGATATTAAATGAACACATCTTCCATGGAGGGGTGAAATGCTCTTGTTGCCTACAGTGATACAGTTCATGTAAGTTATAAAACTTAATGCAATCCCTGAATGAACTTACTTAACAAATAAAAAAATAATTCTCCTGACCAACCGGGCTGCGGTTCGTACGTCAGCTTGCGTGCGGCCAGCAGTAACAGCCTGGTTGATCAGACCCTGATCCACCATGAGGCCTGGTCTCAGACCGGGCGGCGGGGGCGTTGACCCCCAAAACCCTCTCCTGGTAACCTCCAGGTAAACTCCTCCCTTTCTGTCGCCACATTATCCAGGTACAAAACCATCCTAACTTGCGGGAAATGCTCTGCATAACTAGCAGCTTTCTATATAGTAGTATGTCACTGATGTCAGTTAGGCCTGTATACCATGTACTTACAGAAATAAAGATATTAACTTGTTTCCACTTTGGTCGAGGTTTCATGTCCGGGCACTGGCAGGTCGGGCTCGATACGGCGTATGTTATCAGTGGCCCTATAAACCCCAACAACAACAACAACAAGCAACTGAAATTAAACACTTCATCAATTAAATTCTCTGCGCTAGTGCTTCACTAGGAGGTGAAAAATAGCAACAGTGTATACAAGAGCCAGGTATATTATAAGTAATGTTTATAGTACATCTTGTAAGTTGTATAAATGATTTGTATTTTTAAATGTAGAGGTTGAAGACAGGTTAACACAACACTTTAAACTGTGCCATATTTGTATCTATCTCGTGGCCCCCGTCCGTGCGGGTTTACCGCCGCTTGTGATACATATGATCCATCAGGGTGCGTTGATGACCCTGATGGATCTTGATCCAAGGAACTATAGTTATCCCGAGTGAGAGTTTACAGCTTCCCAGTGATACATATGTGGTAGTGATACATGTGTGGTACTGATATATGTGTGGTACTGATACATGTGTGGTAGTGATACATGTGTGGTAGTGATACATGTGTGGTACTGATATATGTGTGGTACTGATACATGTGTGGTAGTGATACATGTGTGGTACTGATACATGTGTGGTACTGATATATGTGTGGTACTGATACATGTGTGGTAGTGATACATGTGTGGTAGTGATACATGTGTGGTACTGATATATATGTGGTAGTGATACATGTGTGGTACTGATATATGTGTGGTAGTGATACATGTGTGGTACTGATATATGTGTGGTAGTGATACATGTGTGGTAGTGATATATGTGTGGTAGTGATACATGTGTGGTAGTGATATATGTGTGGTAGTGATACATGTGTGGTACTGATATATGTGTGGTAGTGATACATGTGTGGTACTGATATATGTGTGGTACTGATACATGTGTGGTACTGATACATGTGTGGTACTGATACATGTGTGGTAGTGATACATGTGTGGTAGTGATACATGTGTGGTACTGATACATGTGTGGTAGTGATACATGTGTGGTAGTGATACATGTGTGGTAGTGATATATATGTGGTAGTGATATATGTGTGGTACTGATATATGTGTGGTTTACCTGGAGTTTACCTGGAGAGAGTTCCGGGGGTCAACGCCCCCGCGGCCCGGTCTGAGACCAGGCCTCCTGGTGGATCAGAGCCTGATCAACCAGGCTGTTGCTGCTGGCTGCACGCAAACCAACATACGAGCCACAGCCCGGCTGATCCGGAACTGACTTTAGGTGCTTGTCCAGTGCCAGCTTGAAGACTGCCAGGGGTCTGTTGGTAATCCCCCTTATGTGTGCTGGGAGGCAGTTGAACAGTCTCGGGCCCCTGACACTTATTGTATGGTCTCTTAACGTGCTAGTGACACCCCTGCTTTTCATTGGGGGGATGGTGCATCGTCTGCCAAGTCTTTTGCTTTCGTAGTGGGTGATTTTCGTGTGCAAGTTCGGTACTAGTCCCTCTAGGATTTTCCAGGTGTATATAATCATGTATCTCTCCCTCCTGCATTCCAGGGAATACAGGTTTAGGAACCTCAAGCGCTCCCAATAATTGAGGTGTTTTATCTCCGTTATGCGCGCCGTGAAAGTTCTCTGTACATTTTCTAGGTCGGCAATTTCACCTGCCTTGAAAGGTGCTGTGAGTGTGCAGCAATATTCCAGCCTAGATAGAACAAGTGACCTGAAGAGTGTCATCATGGGCTTGGCCTCCCTAGTTTTGAAGGTTCTCATTATCCATCCTGTCATTTTTCTAGCAGATGCGATTGATACAATGTTATGGTCCTTGAAGGTGAGATCCTCCGACATGATATATATGATATATATATATGATATATATATGATATGTACTGATATATATGTGGTAGTGATACATGTGTGGTACTGATATATGTGTGGTAGTGATACATGTGTGGTACTGATATATGTGTGGTACTGATATATGTGTGATAGTGATACATGTGTGGTACTGATATATGTGTGGTAGTGATATATGTATGGTACTGATATATGTGTGGTACTGATATATATGTGGTAGTGATACATGTGTGGTACTGATACATGTGTGGTACTGATATATGTGTGGTAGTGATATATGTATGGTACTGATATATGTGTGGTACTGATATATATGTGGTAGTGATACATGTGTGGTACTGATATATGTGTGGTACTGATATATGTGTGGTAGTGATACATGTGTGGTACTGATATATGTGTGGTAGTGATACATGTGTGGTACTGATATATGTGTGGTAGTGATACATGTGTGGTACTGATATATGTGTGGTACTGATATATGTGTGGTAGTGATACATGTGTGGTACTGATATATGTGTGGTAGTGATACATGTGTGGTACTGATATATATGTGGTAGTGATACATGTGTGGTACTGATATATATGTGGTAGTGATACATGTGTGGTACTGATATATGTGTGGTACTGATATATGTGTGGTAGTGATACATGTGTGGTACTGATATATGTGTGGTAGTGATACATGTGTGGTACTGATATATATGTGGTAGTGATACATGTGTGGTACTGATATATATGTGGTAGTGATACATGTGTGGTACTGATACATGTGTGGTACTGATATATGTGTGGTAGTGATACATGTGTGGTACTGATATATATGTGGTAGTGATACATGTCTGGTACTGATATATATGTGGTAGTGATACATGTGTGGTAGTGATACATGTGTTGTAGTGATATATATGTGGTAGTGATATATATGTGGTAGTGATACATGTGTGGTAGTGATATATATATGGTAGTGATACATGTGTATAGTGATACATATGTGGTAGTGATACATATGTGGTAGTGATATATATGTGATAGTGATACATGTGTGGGAGTGATACATGTGTGGGAGTGATACATATGTGGGAGTGATACATGTGTGGGAGTGATACATGTGTGGGAGTGATACCTGGAGTTTACCTGGAGAGAGTTCCGGGGGTCAACGCCCCCGCGGCCCGGTCTGTGACCAGGCCTCATGGTGGATCAGAGCTGATCAACCAGGCTGTTACTGCTGGCTGCACGCAAACCAACGTACGAGCCACAGCCCGGCTGATCAGGAACCGACTTTAGGTGCTTGTCCAGTGCCAGCTTGAAGACTGACAGGGGTCTGTTGGTAATCCCCCTTATGTATGCTGGGTGGTAGTTGAACAGTCTCGGGCCCCTGACACTTATTGTATGGTCTCTTAACGTGCTAGTGACACCCCTGCTTTTCATTGGGGGGATGTTGCATCGTCTGTCAAGTCTTTTGCTTTCGTAGTGAGTGATTTTCGTGTGCAAGTTTGGTACTAGACCCTCTAGGATTTTCCAGGTGTATATAATCATGTATCTCTCCCGCCTGCGTTCCAGGGAATACAGGTTCAGGAACCTCAAGCGCTCCCAGTAATTGAGGTGTTTTATCTCCGTTATGCGCGCCGTGAAGGTTCTCTGTACATTTTCTAGATCAGCAATTTCACCTGCCTTGAAAGGTGATGTTAGTGTGCAGCAATATTCCAGCCTAGATAGAACAAGTGACCTGAAGAGTGTCATCATGGGCTTGGCATCCCTCATTTTGAAGGTTCTCATTATCCATCCTGTCATTTTTCTAGCAGATGCGATTGATACAATGTTATGGTCCTTGAAGGTGAGATCCTCCGACATGATCACTCCCAGGTCTTTGACGTTGGTGTTTCGCTCTATTTTGTGGCCAGAATTTGTTTTGTACTCTGATGAAGATTTAATTTCCTCGTGTTTACCATATCTGAGTAATTGAAATTTCTCATCGTTGAACTTCATATTGTTTTCTGCAGCCCACTGAAACATTTGGTTGATGTCCGCCTGGACCCTTGCAGTGTCTGCAATGGAAGACACTGTCATGCAGATTCGGGTGTCATCTGCAAAGGAAGACACGGTGCTGTGGCTGACATCCTTGTCTATGTCAGATATGAGGATGAGGAACAAGATGGGAGCAAGTACTGTGCCTTGTGGAACAGAGCTTTTCATCGTGCCTGCCTCGGACTTTACTCTGTTGACTACTACTCTCTGTGTTCTGTTAGTGAGGAAATTTTAGATCCATCGACCGACTTTTCCTGTTATTCCTTTAGCACGCATTTTGTGCGCTATTACGCCATGGTCACACTTGTCGAAGGCATTTGCAAAGTCTGTATATATTACATCTGCATTCTTTTTGTCTTCTAGTGCATCTAGGACCTTGTCGTAGTGATCCAATAGTTGAGACAGACAGGAGCGACCTGTTCTAAACCCATGTTGCCCTGGGTTGTGTAACTGATGGGTTTCTAGATGGGTGGTGATCTTGCTTCTTAGGACTCTTTCAAAGATTTTTATGATATGGGATGTTAGTGCTATCGGTCTGTAGTTCTTTGCTGTTGCATTACTGCCCCCTTTGTGGAGTGGGGCTATATCTGTTGTTTTTAGTAACTGTGGGACGACCCCCGTGTCCATGCTCCCTCTCCATAGGATGGTAAAGGCTCGTGATAGGGGCTTCTTGCAGTTCTTGATGAACATGGAGTTCCATGAGTCTGGCCCTGGGGCAGAGTGCATGGGCATGTCATTTATCGCCTGTTCGAAGTCATTTGGCGTCAGGATAACATCAGATAGGCTTGTGTTAACCAAATTCTGTGGCTCTCTCATAAAAAATTCTTTTTGATCTTCGACTCTCAGTCTGGTTAGTGGCTTGCTAAAAACTGAGTCATATTGGGACTTGAGTAGCTCACCCATTTCCTTGCTGTCATCTGTGTAGGACCCATCTTGTTTAAGTAAGGGCCCAATACTGGACGTTGTTCTCGACTTTGATTTGGCATAGGAGAAGAAATACTTTGGGTTTCTTTCGATTTCATTTATAGCTTTTAGTTCTTCCCGCGATTCCTGACTCCTATAAGATTCCTTTAGCTTAAGTTCGATGTTTGCTATTTCTCTGACCAGTGTCTCCCTACGCATTTCAGATAGATTGACCTCTTTTAGCCGCTCTGTTATTCTTTTCCATCACCTGTAAAGAGAGCACCTGACTCTTTCTATTTTACATCTACTCCTCCTTTTTCTTAGAGGAATAAGTCTTGTGCATACATCGAGTGCCACCAAGTTAATCTGTTCTAGGCATAAGTTGGGGTCTGTGTTGCTTAGTATATCTTCCCAGCTTATATCGGTTAGGACTTGGTTTACTTGGTCCCACTTTATGTTTTTGTTATTGAAGTTGAATTTGGTGAATGCTCCCTCGTGACTAATCTCATTTTGTCAGTCTGGGGCTCTGCACATACATGTCTGAACCTCAATTATGTTGTGATCTGAGTAAATTGTTTTTGATATGGTGACATTTCTTATCAGATCATCATTGTTAGTGAAGATGAGGTCTAGTGTATTCTCCATTCTAGTAGGCTCTATTATTTGCTGGTTTAAATTGAATTTTGTGCAGAGATTTAAAAGCTCGTGTGAGTGTGAGTTTTCATCAGAGCTGCCTCCTGGTGTTATTACTGCAACAATATTATTTGCTATATTCCTCCATTTTAGGTGCCTTAAGTTGAAATCCCCCAGGAGCAAGATGTTGGGTGCAGGAGCTGGAAGATTTTCCAGACAGTGGTCAATTTTTAACAGCTGTTCCTGGAATTGCTGGGATGTTGCATCCAGAGGCTTGTAGACTACCACAATGACTAGGTTTTGGTTCTCGACCTTTACTGCTAAAACTTCCACTACATCATTTGAGGCATTAAGCAGTTCTGTGCAAACAAGTGACTCTGCTATGTACAGGCCAACCCCCCCCCCCCCCTTTTGCCTGTTCACTCTGTCACATCTGTATAGGTTGTAACCTGGGATCCATATTTCGTTGTCCAAGTGATCCTTTATGTGGGTCTCAGTGAAAGCCGCGAACATTGCCTTTGCCTCTGCAAGCAGTCCACGGATGAAAGGTATTTTGTTGTTTGTTGCTGGCTTTAGACCCTGTATATTTGCAAAGAAGAATGTCATCGGACTGGTGGTATTGTTGGTACTGGGGGGGGGGATTTTTTTTCCGGCATAAGTATCTGTATCTGTTGGTTTGGAGTGGAGGCCATCGACTGTGGTTCCACTCCAGGAATGACTGGATTTGGTGTACAATTTCTGCCATTTCCTGCCAGTTTTTTTTCCTTCCTGGCACTAAAAAACCTCTCCCTCTTGAGTGGCTGTGGCTACTCAGGTTTTCCCATGGCCTGGATGTTTTGTATCTTTTTGTCCCCTTTAGATGGTGTGCCTGGCAATTTAAGTTATAGCACAGTCTTTCCTGTACTGAAGAGGTACACATTTCAGGGTGAAAAAGCTTACAGGAAGGGAGTTTGCATTTTCCTGTTGTCATATGGGCATGGCATTTTCTAGGGTGGTCATAGTTGCACGTCCCATCTGTTTTTCCAGATTTCCCATGTCTGCAGATACCAAGTGCACAGTATGTGCACAGGCTTGGTTTCTGTTTGCCTTGGGTTTCTTTGACTGTATTCCCTGTTGGTGCATATTTACCTGTCTTATTCCTATCTTCCCTAGCACCAACAATGGAGCTCCCACCAGTTGTTTTTGGTAATATATCCTCACTATTGCTAGTGGAGTCCTCTTGTTTGCTATTTTCTGTTGTATTTCTTGTTTGCAATATTGGTTTTATCTTATCTTTGACTACACTTGTTTCCCCACTACGGCTCCTGTCCCCTATGAGGTCATTTATATGCATTCCTTCCTGCGTATAATTCCCGACTACCTGGACAAAATCTCCAGCTTCACCATTACTGTCTCCCAGGACAGCACCTCCAGCTTCACCATTACTGTCTCCCAGGACAGCATCTCCAGCTTCACCATTTCTGTCTCCCAGGACAGCACCTCCAGCTTCACCATTACTGTCTCCCAGGACAGCACTATCAGCCCCACATTTACTGACTACCAGGACATCACCTCCAGGCTTACAGTTTCTGACTACATGGCCAGTATCAAGGGCAGTACCATTCAGCCCAGACTTTTTATGTTCCCATCTGTTGTAGAAAGCTTCCAGGTTGTCTATGAAAGCAGCTTTGATGTTCTCCTCTTTTAATACCCTTGTGATTTTAGTCCACAGATCTATCTCCTTTGGGCATACCCAAAAACACTTCCCTGTTTTAATACTGCTTGTAGCTAGTTCTTGGATATCTGCACAAGGGGCGTGACACCAATTTCCACAAAAATGACAATTTATCCATGTGGAAGCCCGTTTGTTTGATTTATTGCAGATTACACACAGCTTCATAATGATTTGAATGGTTGATTTACTGTAATTCTACTAGCAACCTCTTGAATACTCTATTAACCCCTTCAGGGTCCAAGGCCAAAATCTGAAGTGGTGCTCCAGTGTCCAAGAAATTTTGAAAAAAAAAAAAATTATTTTTTCTTTCAGAATTAAAGAGTATATTTTTGTGAAGGTAATAAGACAAAAAAAAGTTTTTTCTGATCAGTACTTACCGAGATACAGCGGTGGGAAGTTGACCCTAAATGACCGGGTGGCGGCAACATCAGTGACTTCCGCAAAATCCCATTTTTTTATTTTATGTTTTTTATACTTTTTTCTTTTCTTTTCTATTTTTTTCTTTTTCTAATAACATTTGTGGCCTGTGAGACCAGTATAATGTATATTGTATAAGTGTACACTCATTGTATTCAACACAATAACTGCACTAATTTATCATTATATTGCTTATTTATTTATTTATTTATTTATAATTTGAGCACACTTACAGAGGTACAAAAAAAATACAGATAAGAGCAGCATGCCAAAGCCACTTATACTATGCATAGCATTACGGGCTGGCTTAAAATTAACTTAAGATTAACTAAGCAATGATGAAATCAGTGAAAAACATTAATGTAAACTGATTACTATAAAGCACAAGTGAGTATTACAAAGACAGGTCATATGGTTGCATGCATTGTTATAAATTCAGTAGAATGGAGTATTCTGTTAGGTAGTGTATTTAAAAAATAATAAAGTTAGATTGGGTTTTAGGTTTAACATTTATGTGATATAATTGTGAGAAACATTTAAGATATACAATTTATAAGGTTCAGTTATTCAGTATTTATTTGGTTTTGGGTGAGTAAGTGATCTTTGAGAAGAGACTTGAATTTATAAACAGGTAGTGTTTCTTTTATATTTACAGGTAATGAATTCCAGATTTTAGGGCCTTTTATGTGCATTGAGTTTTTGCATAGCGTGAGATGGATACGAGGAATATCAAAGAGTGATCTGTGCCTTGTGTTATGGTCATGTGTTCTGTTGAGGTTGGCAAGGAGATGTTTGAGGGGAGGGTTAATATCAGAGTTGAGTGTTCTATGTATGTAATAGGTGCAGTAATAAGTATGGATGTTTTGTATGGTGAGTAGGTTGAGTGTATTGAATATTGGTGGAGTGTGCTGCCTGTAGTGAGAATTTGTTATCATTCTAACTGCAGCCTTTTGTTGGGTAATTAGTGGTCTGAGATGGTTACTTGTTGTTGAGCCCCATGCACAAATTCCATAGGTGAGATAGGGGTAAATAAGAGAGTGATATAGGGCCAGGAGGGCTGACTGTGGAGCATAGTACCGTATCTTCGATAGTATGCCTACAGTCTTGGAAATTTTCTTAGAAATTTGTTGTATATGTGTATGAAATTTGAGTCTATTATCAAGGTGGATTCCTAAGAATTTTCCCTCTGTTAGCTTTGTGATAGGTGATCCGTTTATCATTATGTTAAGAGGGACATCTGTAGCTCTGTTACCAAACTGAATGAAGTAGGTTTTGTCAATGTTTAGTGTAAGTTTGTTAGTACTCATCCAGGTAGATATTTTCTGTAATTCGGTATTTACAGTATTGGCTAGCGTGACTGGGCTCGGGTGGGAGAAGACGTATGTTGTGTCATCAGCAAATAGTGTGGGTTTGAGTAATTGAGAAGCATTTGGTAGGTCATTTATGTATAGGAGAAAGAGAAGAGGGCCAAGGACACTTCCCTGTGGGACACCAACTGTAATTGGTTGTGCAGAAGAGTTTGCCCCATTTGCGTACACATATTGGCTTCTGTTGCTGAGGTATGACTTGAGGTAGTTGAGGGAGTGCCCTCTTATACCATAGTGTGACAATTTTACGTGGAGCAAGTCATGGTCAACTGTATCAAAAGCTTTACGTAAGTCAATGAAGATCCCCAGTGGGACTTCTTTTTTCTCTATTGCAGTGTATATATGTTCTAGCATGTGTATAATAGCATCATTAGTATTTTTATTAGGCCTGAATCCAAATTGGCAGGGGTTGAGTATGTTTTGGGAGATAAGGTAGGAGTAGATTCGTTTATGAATTAATTTTTCGAAGAATTTTGAGAGAGGGTGTAAGTTGGATATTGGCCTATAGTTATTCAACTCTGTTTGGTCTCCTCCTTTGTGGATCGGGGTGACCCTTGCTATTTTGAGTACTGTAGGGAAGGTGGAGGATTCAATGGATTTGTTAAAGAGTGTTGCAATGATTGGTGATAGCACTTGTGACACTTTTTTGTATATAAAGGGTGGTAAGGTATTTAAATCTCCTGCCTTGTTTTTTAGTGCGTTGATAATAAGGGAGACTTCGTATGGGTTAGTCGGAGCTAGGAACAGTGTGTTCGGGTAGTTGCCGGTGAGGTAGTCATTTTGTGGGGTATCTGAGCTTGGGATTTTATTGGCAAGGTTTTGTCCTATAGTGGAGAAGAAATCATTGAGTCTGTTTGCTGTTTCTGTTGGTGGGAGTTGGGGTTCATCTGATTTTGCTAATTTTATTTCGCTATTTCGTGATATCTTTTTTGTTCCCAGAATTTCTGATAGGGTTTTCCAGGTCTTTTTTATATCACCTCGTAAGTTGGATAATCTGTTCTCATAATACAATTTTTTTGCCCTTCTTATCAGGCTGGTTAGGATTGACGAGTAACGTTTTGTTTGGTCTCTGGTTATGTGACCCATTCTGTACTGTTTTTCATATTGGTGTTTTGTATTTATGGATTTGAGAATGCTGGGTGTTAGCCAGGGACTGTTCAGTCTCTTAGCTGTCATCTGCTTAGTTTTTTTAGGGCAGTGCTTGTTATAGAGGTATTGAGTCTTTTTTAGAAAATTATTAATACATTCGTCAATACAGGAAGGCCCCGCTTTACGGCGTTTCACTTTACGGCGTTCCGCTAATACGGACATTTCAAATTATGACCAAAACTCACTATACGGCTCCCCCCACCTGACTTTCTAATACGGTCACCGTGCCCCACCCTGTTTGTTTACATTCTCCATGAGCTCAGTAAGCACTAAGTCTCTCCATTTTGTCTGGAAACTCCAAAATTTCAAATGTTTTTAAAAGTTATTTCATATTTTATATATACTCTGATAATTATACTTATGTATACCTGTACCTAAATAAACTTACATACATCAAGTCATTTAAATGTCGTATATTACGTTAATATACACATTTTCATTAATCCATCCATGATATTTTTTTCAAAATTATATAATAAACACGATGCATAACATATAAATAAGATAAATACACCCCACAGTAGAATAAATAAACATAAATGTGAGATGTGAGCAGACGACTTCCACAAGTGACGCCATAATAACAATAGTCACCGAGTCTCATTAAATGTCGTATATTACGGTAATATACACATTTTCATTAATCCATCCATGATATTTTTTTCAAAATTATATAATAAACACGATGCATAACATATAAATAAGATAAATACACCCCACAGTAGAATAAATAAACATAAATGTGAGCTGTGGTAGCAGACGACTTCCACAAGTGGTGATAATAACAATAGTCACCGAGTCTCATTAAATGTCGTATATTACGGTAATATACACATTTTCATTAATCCAGCCATGATATTTTTTTCAAAATTATATAATAAACACGATACATAACATAAAAAGATGATAAATACACCCCACAATAGAATAAATAAACATAAATATAAGATGTGGGAGCCTGGTTTGTTTACTCTGTGCCTGGCCTGTCACCTCTCATGTACTCATTCTTTCTCTCTCTCATTTATTCGTTTTATCTCATTTACTTACTCCTGACCCTACATTAAGACTACAAATATTTTAAGGTAAGTAATGAGTGAACTGTATATACATTTTATCGCTCTGGGATGCTTAAATATCATAGAATAGTATGTGTGGGTGGGGTGGCCTGGTGAGGTAGCCTGGCTATTACAATACATACCACACTTGATTTCTTACAATAAATACTACTTGTCTCACCCTAGATTAAGACTATAAATATTTTAAGGTAAGTAATGAGTGCACTATGTGTGTATTGTACCTTTTTATTGTTTTTTGATGCCTGGTTCTATTGCTAACTTAATATATGTTAGTGTAAACTTGTTATCTAGTGTTTGTATGCATTTATAAGTGGAAAAAAAGGGTGTTCCACTTTATGGCGGTTTCCGCTTTACGGCGGTAGCCTGGAACCTAACCAGCCGTATAAGTGGGGCCTTCCTGTATCTGTATTGATTTCTAGCTCAGTGTGCCAGTCAATGTTTGCTACTGCTGTTGTGAAGTTATTAATGGCTGCCTCATTGTGAAGTCTGAAGGTGACTTTAGTAGTGTCTTGGGGTAATTTACCAAGAGTTGTTATGAGGAAAGTAGGGTAGTGGTCTGTGGTATTATCTGTAATTATGCCTGATTTTAAAGAGGATATGGTGTTGGTCCAGATGTGGTCAAGTAGGGAAACACTAGTCTCTGTAACTCTTGTAGGTTTTGTTACTGTTGGTAGCAACATACAGTTACTCATTGTGTTTGTGAATTCAGTAACGTGTGGGTCCTGGTCTTGCAGGAGATTTATATTGAAGTCACCTGAGAGTAGTAAGTGATCTTTGTTCATGCGTGCATCAGTTATCATACTTCCTAGGTTTTGACTAAATTGGCTAATGTTTGACTGTGGAACTCTGTAGATGTTTATCAATGTGAGAGGTTTTCGTAGGTATTTGGATTTGAATTTGGCTATTATATATTCCCCATGTTCATCTCTTGTGCAAGTATTAGTGATACATTCTAGTTGGTCTGAGTAGTATATGGCTGTGCCACCCCCTTGTTGGTCTGGCCTACAGTTGTGTATGGCTGTGTAACCAGGAATGGCATAGACATCTGTACTATCAGGCTTTAGCCAGGTTTCAGTTAGTGTAATGATGGACATATTGGCATGTAAGGAATTTAGTAATGCTATGAGGTCATCGTAATGCTTGCTTAAAGATCTGATATTGTAGTTAAAGATAGTTATGTTGTTGTTGGCACTGAGAAGTGCCTTTGATTGTTCTGCAGTGTAGTAATTACAGTAACTGTTTGATTCATTTAAGTCATTAAATAAGAGGTTGGTATCTGGATCAATGCTTGTAATCATAAGATTTGTAGTGAATCTATAGTTAGAATTAAGTATAAAACAAAGTAAATAGTCTTAAGCTAAAAAATAGCACCTGAATTATTTAACAAATGTAAAATAATGAGCTAAGGTAGTTTTTTTTTTTTTTTTTAAGCTAAAATAAAGGAGACAATATAAAAGGGACTAGTACAAATAAAGTGATGATCAAATAATGGAGCTTGGGAATATGATAGTAGGTAGTACTATAAAATAAATGAGCTTTGGAATATAATGGCAAAATTGTGAACTTGTTCTACTTTAGCACCTGAGAATAGCACCTTGATTATTTTAACAATTGTGAATGTATAAGCTAGGGTAGTTATATAAAGCTAAAATAAAGGAGAAAATATATAAGGGACTAAAATTAAGTAATGGTAAACAAAGTTAAATGGACAGATGGTCACTATGAAATAATATTGGTTTAGGAGTAAGATCTGATTTGTAATATTAGATAAATTGAGCAGTTTATTGCACAATAAAAGTAAAAAAAATGAGGTAGTTGGTACTAGCTAGCAAAAGATAGTTTTGGTACTTGCAAAAAAGTAATTGGAATATACACTAATTGCATACACAATGTAAAGTGACTAAAAAACAAGTAGTGATAAACAAAATTAAATGGACAGGTAAGAAAAAATGAATATTATTAATTTGGAGTAAGATTTGACTTTTAATTTAAAATTATGAGCAATTAATAGCAGTAAGAAAGTTATAGAGTATTGGAGGTAGTTGGCATTAGCTAGTGATGAAAAATAATAAAAATAATAATGTACAATATAATAGTAACGTACACTATATGCACCACACGTATATATGTATTAAGGGCACTTATCTAATCTGTTACAGAAATGTCAGCTTTTCTAAGGAAGGTAGAGAAATCATGTTCGTTTGAGATGGTATATTGTTGTCCTGTTGATGTTTTCCTTACTAGTATTTTCCCATCTCGCGTGAAACACTGATGTATTTTGTTTTCCTGTTTAAGTTTTCTCAGCCTGAACAGAAGGTTTTGACGTTTTTTTGTTAGACACTCATTTATGTACACTCCATTTTTCATTGTAATTGCTGATTTAATTAGGTCCTTTCTTTTATCGTATGAATGAAGTCGGATCATTATACTGTGTTTACTTCCTGGTTTTCCTAACAAACGTGTTTCTTTGATTTCATTGTTTTGCACGATGACTTGTACGTGGTCCTGTATTATCCTGACAGCAGTTTCTTTGCACTGAGCTTGTGTTATGTCACTAGGAATGTGTGGACTGTTTATTATAACTGCATCAGACAACTTATCTTGTTCAGTTTTGTCGTCTTGGAAATCAAGGTATTCATTTAGTCGAGTGTGCATGTTCTGATTCCAGTCCTTGATTGCTTACAAAACTTGTTTACAAGTTTATTGTAAACAAAATGATGAAAATATTAGTGCAGTTATTGTGTTGAATACAATGGTACCATATGGTACAATGGTGCCATATGGTACAATATGGTACAATGGCACATGATGCAATGGTACCATATGATACAATGGTACCACATGGTAGAATGGCACCATTTGGTACAATGGTATGTTATAGTACCATATGGTACAATGGTGCCATAGGGTGCAATGGTACCATAGGGTGCAATGGTACCATATGGTACAATAGCATCATATGATACAATGGTACCATATGGTACAATATGGCACAATGGCACATGACACAATGGTACCATATGATACAATGGTACCACATGGTAGAATGGCACCATTTGGTACAATGGTACCATATGATACAATGGTACCATATGGTGCAATGGTGCCTTATGGTACCATATGGTGTAATGGTACCATATGGTACCATATGATGCAATGGTACCATATGGTACATTGTACCATGCAGTACAATGATACCATATGGTTCATTGTACCATATGGTACTGTTGTATTCAACACACTAATATTTTCATTATTATTTTGGTTACAATAGTTGTTTACAACAAAAATATGCAAAAATGTTTTATATTAGTAATGTTCTATTATATATTTATAAGTGTACAGGAACTTTACGTGTTCCTTGAGGTGGATGACAAAGCACTTTGTCTCGGAAACTGCGGAGTCAGTAGCTAGCTTGCTTCGCCACTCACTCAGTCTTGGCTGGTGTCTCATGCCACCAACACCTATTGACCATATGGTACACGGTATATGTTACATGGTACCATATGGTACAGGGTACCATATGGTACAGGGTACCATATGGTACAGGGTACCATATGGTACAGGGTATCATATGGTGCAGGGTACAATATGGTGCAGGGTACCATATGGTGCAGGGTACCATATGGTACAGATACAGGGATAACTATAGAAATAAGTCACCCTGACTTTTTTGCGTTATCCTAGGATTTATACATATGCTACTATGTATGATAATCTATGTAATTGTATTTTTGTACACCTGAATAAACTTACTCAAGTGCATGTGGCATCATAAGTAAGTTTATTTAGTTATACACAAATAAAGTTACATAGAATGTCATACTTAGCATTATCACTTAGTATTATCACTGATTTCATCATTGCTTAGTTAATTTTAAGCCAGCCCGAAATGCTATGCATAGTATAAGTGGCTTTGGCATGCTGCTCTTATCTGTATTTTTTTGTACCTCTGTATGTGTGCTCAAATTGTTAATAAATAAATAAATAAATAAATATGTTTGGAGAACATAGGATAACCCAAAAAAGTCAGACAGATTTATTTCCATTAGGGTCCCTGTACCCTGTATCATATGGTACAATGTACTATATGGTACAATGTACTATATGTACATTGTACCATATGGTACCATTGTACCATATACCATTGTACCATGATACCATTGTATGACATGGCACCATTGTACCATATGGTACCATTGTACCATATGGCACAATGGTACCATATGGTTCAAAACCATAGAATTCGTTTTCAGCTCCACTTCCATCAGTCTTAGAACTGTAAGTTGTGAAGAGGAGAGTCAGAATTCGCCCGGAGAGTGAGTGGGGAGTGAGAGCATCTTGCCGCCAGGCACTATGAACAAAGCTACTTTGCCGGCGTTCCCACAATGCCATGTGGGCGTCCAGATTTTTTTCTATGGTGTGCACACTGACCACCCAGACCCATTCTCTTAGATGTAGGCCTACCAGCCTTCTCATGCTAAATTTGAGGGCGCTAGAATTTTGGCGTAGATCTACGGTTTGGACCCTGAACGTAAAGCCGTAGATCTACGGGACGGACCCTGAAAGGGTTAATAACCTCCTTAAAACAAGCTCTAGCTATCTGTATTTCTATTTCTAACTGTACTTGTATATCAGGACAGCTTACCGGAGTACGCTCCTGGAGTTTGTTTTATATTTATTGTTTGTGTTTATAAGGGCGCCTACAACCCCATCCGTTTACAGTCTGCTTTATTTTCCAAAGAATCCGTTTGAAACCGGTCAAGGGTTCGGACCAGTCGAGGGTTCGGACCAGTCGATCTGATCTGATCAGTGGGTCACTTATTTAAAACATACTGGTCGGTGATTTGGGCTAACACATGAAGGATCTACTGGAAAATTCTACCCGAGTAATATGTGATTTGATTGATACAAAAGTATAACTTGCGTGTTGAAGAAACGGTGACTGCTGGCAACTCCTACAGTGACGAACGGTCGAGCCTCAACCCTTTTCTAGTTTTTCTATTTGGCCTCCACCACAATAAATGCTATATTATCACTATAGTTGACTGGTGGAAATTTTGGAGGAGGGACGCTTTTTCTGTAGTAATAATTGCTTTTCGTTGTGTATATTGCGACCGCTGGTAACTACAGGTTATATGAAATTCACAGTAACGTCTGGTATTTCAAGAAAAAAGAAACTAATGAAAGTCACTCCACTCCAATAAGTTCCATACATGTGTGGGAGTGATACATGTGTGGGAGTGATACATGTGTGGTAGTGATACATGTGTGGTAGTGATACATGTGTGGGAGTGATACATGTGTGGGAGTGATACATGTGTGGGAGTGATACATGTGTGGGAGTGATACATGTGTGGGAGTGATACATGTGTGGTAGTGATACATGTGTGGGAGTGATACATGTGTGGGAGTGAAAAAGAATATAAAGGCACAATAGAGTGACTGGGACACTGCACAAATAACTTACTCATCAGACTGAAACATGACGATATTTCAGTCCAACTTGAACCATTAACTGGTGATACATACTTGAGTGAGTGATACATACCAGGGTGAGTGATACATACCTGAATGAGTGATGCATACCTGGGTGTGTGTGATGCATACCTGGGTGTGTGTGATACATATCTGGGTGTGTGTGATACATACCTGGGTGTGTGATGCATACCTGGGTGTGTGTGATACATACCTGGGTGTGTGATGCATATGGGGCGAGTGATGCATACCTGGGTGTGTGTGATACATACCTGGGTGTGTGATGCATATGGGGTGAGTGATGCATACCTGGGTGTGTGTGATGCATACCTGGGTGTGTGTGATGCATGCATACCTGGGTGTGTGTGATGCATACCTCAAATTCAAATTCAAAGTTTATTCTCTATAAGGATTACAATGCTGAGTTTACAGAAATTTGGTTATTGTGTGGTTTACATGTAGTAAAATTGTGATTACAGAGTGTACCACTAGAACGCTTAGCATGGCTAGGCATTTCGGGCAGACTTAGTTTTATTCTTAATTGTAAAATATTACAAATTATGAGGTAAGTTGGTATTATGGCTAAGTGACTAAATACTAGTTTGTGAGTTTAGCAATGTGAATGCTTTTGTTTTGGCACAGTACATAGTTTCAGTATTGGAGTATCACAGGATTCATTATTTTAAGACTGAGATTAATATTTCTGTTTATGGTCAAATGAGTGAGTGAGTGTAAGTGTGAACCACCAGGTGGTATTCGTGTAGTTAGTTGACGGGGTGTATCAGGGAGATAAGATGTTTTCTAATGGTAGTTTTGAAGGTGATGAATGTGTCTGCAGTTCTAGAGTTCTCAGGTAGGGTATTCCAGATTTTAGGGCCTTTGACATACATTGAATTTTTGTAAAGGTTTAGTCGGACACGGGGAATGTCGTAGAGATGTTTGTGTCTGGTGTTATGCCTGTGGGTTCTGTCACAACTATCAAGAAAGCGTTTTAGGTCAAGGTTGATATTAGAGTTTAAGGCCCTGTAGATGTAGATTGCACAGTAGTAAGTGTGGATGTACTGAACTGGGAGTAAGTTTAGGTCTATGAAGAGTGGGGGGGTGTGTTGCCAGGGATGGGATTTAGTGATTATTCTTACTGCAGCTTTTTGTTGGGTTATTATTGGCTTTAGGTGTGTTGCTGCAGTTGATCCCCAAGCAAAAATAGCATAGGTGAGGTATGGATAAATAAGTGAGTGGTATAGTGTGAGAAGGGCATTTTGCGGCACGTAGTATCGTATCTTGGAGAGGATCCCAACCGTTTTGGATACTTTTTTGGCTATATGCTGGATATTGGTGCTGAAATTGAGGTTGTTGTCAAGGTATAAGCCTAGGAATTTTCCCCCATTATTTCTGGTAATTAGAGTCTTGTCAATCTTAATGTTAATTTGTGCATCTCCTGCTCTGCTACCAAACATAATATAGTAGGTTTTGTCAGTGTTAAGCGTAAGTTTATTGGCTGTCATCCAAGTCGATATTTTAATCAGCTCCTCATTCACAATGGTGTTGAGGGTGGCAAGATTAGGGTGAGAGATGACATAAGTCGTGTCATCAGCAAAGAGAATGGGTTTCAGGTGTTGGGATATGTTTGGAAGGTCATTGATGTATATGAGGAAGAGCAGGGGACCAAGGACACTTCCCTGCGGAACTCCAGTATCAAGTGGCCGTGTTGCTGATGCTGTGTCTTTAATGGTGACGTACTGATACCTATTAGTAATGTAAGATTTGAAATAAGCAAGCGCATGGCCTCTTATACCGTAGTGATCAAGTTTGTGGAGTAGGAAGTCGTGGTCTACTGTGTCAAAAGCTTTTCTTAGGTCAATAAAAATTCCTAGTGCATATTCCTTATTTTCCAATGCTGTGTAAAGCAGATCTAGCATTTTTATGATTGCATCATTAGTGCTTTTATTTTTCCTGAATCCAAACTGGCAGGGGTTGAGTATGTTTTGAGCCGTTATAAATGAATATAGTCTCCTGTGCACGAGTTTCTCAAAGATTTTGGATAGCAATGGTAAGTTAGATATTGGCCTATAGTTGTTTAAGTCTGTAGGGTCACCACCTTTATATATTGGTGTAACCCTTGCCATCTTGAGTAGTTTCGGGAAGGTGCTAGTCTCTAGTGACTTGTTAAAAAGTAATGAAATAGCATGCGAAAGGACATGGGCCGCTCGCTTGTACAGTAATGGTGGGACATGAGACATACCTGGGTATATGTGATGCATACCTGGGTGTGTGTGATGCATACCTGGGTGTGTGATGAATACCTGGGTGTGTGATGCATACCTGGGTGTGTGTGATGCATACCTGGGTGTGTGTGATGCATATCTGGGTGTGTGTGATGCATACCTGGGTGTGTGTGATGCATACCTGGGTGTGTGTGATGCATACCTGGGTGTGTGATGAATACCTAGGTGTGTGTGATACATACCTGGGTGTGTGTGATACATACCTGTTTGTGTGTATGCATACCTGGGTGTGTGATGAATACCTGGGTGTGTGTGATACATACCTGGGTGTTTGATGCATACCTGGGTGAGTGATGCATACCTAGGTGTGTGTGATACATACCTGGGTGTGTGATGCATACCTGGGTGTGTGTGATACATACCTGGGTGTGTGTGATACATATCTGGGTGTGTGTGATGCATACCTGGGTGTGTGTGATACATACCTGGGTGTGTGATACATATGGGGTGAGTGATACATACCTGGGTGTGTTTAATACATACCTGGGTGTGTGATGCATACCTGGGTGAGTGATACATACCTGGGTGTGTGTGATGCATACCTGGGTGTGTGATGCATACCTGGGTGTGTGATGCATACCTGGGTGTGTGATGCATACCTGGGTGTGTGTGTGATGCATACCTGGGTATGTGTGATGCATACCTGGGTAAGTGATACATACCTTATAACGAGATTATTTGGTAGTATGGTAGTGTGGTGGCGAGGAGCGTGGGTGAGTGTATGGCAGGGCGAGCATCTGGCCATTCCTCCTCCTCCCACCCACAAACACAGGGAAACACACTGGATGCAGAAATCACCACAAAACTCACCTCTGGCTTGCTGAAACAGCTGTGCTGAGCTGAACAACAACAGCAGCAACATACAAGTGACGCTGAACACGTGACTTGGGAAACAGCGTGGGACACTGTAGCGTGGGGTCACTTACAATTCTCGGAGAATTTCGGCATATTTCGGCTGGATCCTGCTTGTACCTGTGTCTGGATGCTCAAACGTGCAGACACGACATCAGGATAACTTGTTGACAGACGGATGCTTCTTGTGTAGGGTGATGAAGTGAAGATGACTTCATACCTCTCCCTCCTCTCTCTGGGCAAACAACTGCTGCGACCACCGCTGCTACCAATGTTTAATGGTTTGTTTGGTAATGCTGCAGGTGGTGGTTAAAGATATACTTCTTCGGAGGCTTCTTAGTTTATTGTTAAGTCGTGGTGGGTACACAGGCTTGTGTTGTGCCCATGGCCCGGGAGGGCCATGCCCACGAGAGAGAGCTGGGAGGACTTGTGTCTTGCTGCTAGACCGCTGTGTCAGTGAGAGAGAGGCAAGTCTGGGCATACTGAAGTGGCAAGGCCTATAGGTGGCAGCGCCAGCATGGAGCGAAATATGAACTAAGCTGGCAGACAGCATGGGCTGTCTACAACCTGGGTGTGTGTGATGCATGCCTGGGTGAGTGATACATACCTGGGTGTGTGTGATGCATACCTGGGTGTGTCTGATGCATACCTGGGTGTGTCTGATGCATACCTGGGTGTGTGTGATACATACCTGGGTTTGTGTGATGCATACCTGGGTGTGTGTGATGCATACCTGGATGAGTGATACACACCTGGGTGTGTGATGCATACCTGGGTGTGTGTGATGCATACCTGGGTGAGTGATACATACCTGGGTTTGTGATACATACCTGGGTTTGTGATACAAACCTGGGTAAGTGATACATACATGGGTGTGTTTGATGCATACTTGGGTGAGTGATACATACCTGGGTGTGTGATGCATTCCTGGGTGTATGATACATGGGTGTGTAATACATATCTGGGTGTGTGATACATACCTGGGTGTGTGTTACATACCTGGGTGAGTGATACATATCTGGGTGTGTGATACATACTTGGGTGTGTGATACACACCTGGGTGATACATATCTGGGTGTGTGATACATACCTGGGTGTGTGATACATACCTGAGTGTGTGATACATCCCTGGGTGTGAGATACATACCTGGGTGTATGGCATACCTGGGTGTATGTGATGCATATCTGGGTGTGTGATGCATTCCTAGGTGTGAGATACATACCTGGTAATGTGATTCATACCTGAGAATGTGATACATACCTGGGTGTGTGATACATACCTGGGTGTGTGATACATACCTGGGTGTGTGATACATACCTGGGTGTGTGATACATACCTGGGTGTGTGATACATACCTGGGTGTGTGATACATACCTGGGTGTGTGATACATACCTGGGTGTGTGATACATACCTGGGTGTGTGATACATACCTGGGTGTGTGATACATACCTGGGTGTGTGATACATACCTGGGTGTGTGATACATACCTGGGTGTGTGATACATACCTGGGTGTGTGATACCTGGGTGTGATATATAAATGGGTGTGTGATAAATTGAACAACATCCAGTATTGGGCCCCTACTTAAATGAGATGAGTCCTACACAAATGACAGCAAGGAAATGAGTGAGCTACTCAAGTCCCAATATGACTCAGTTTTTAGCGAGCTGCTAACCAGACAGAGCTGATGACCTAAATGAATTTTTTATGGGAGAGAGACAGAATTTGGTAGACACATACCTATCTGATATTATCCTGATGCCAAATGACTTTGAATTGGCGATAAATGACATGCTCATGCACTCTGTCTCAGGCCCAGACTCATGGAATTCCGTGTTCATCATGAACTGCAAGAAGCCCCTATCACATGCTTTTAACATCCTGTGGAGAGGGTGCTTGGACACTGGGGTCGTCCCACAGTTACTAAAAACAACAGACATAGCCCCACTCCACAAAGGGGGTAGTAAAGCAATAGCAAAGAACTATAGACCAATAGCGCTTATGTCTCATATAAAAATCTTTCGTAGGGTTCTAAGAGGCAAGATCACCACCCATCTAGATACCCATCATTTACACAACCCAGGGCAGCATGGGTTTAGAGCAGGTTGCTCCTGTCTGTCCCAACAACTGGACCACTACGACAAGGTCCTTGATGCTCTAGAAGACAAACAGAATGCAGATGTAATATACACAGACTTTGAAAAAGCCTTTGACAAGTGTGACCATGGTATAATAGCTCACAAAATGCACGATAAAGGAATAACAAGGAAAGTCGGTAGATGGATCTATAATTTCTTAACAAATAGAACACAAAGAGTAGTAGTCAACAGAGTAAAATCTGAGGTGGCTACGGTAAAAAGCTCTCTTCCACAAGCCACAGTACTCGCCTCCATCTTGTTCCTCATCCACATATTAGACATAGACAGGGATATAAGCCACAGTGCCATTTCTTCCTTTGCAGATGAGACTCGAATTTGCTTGACAGTGTTCTCCATTAAAGACACTGCAAGTCTCCAGGCAGACATCAACTAAATCTTTAAATGGGCTGCAGAAAACAATATGAAGTTCAATGATGAGAAATTTCAATTACTCCAATATGGAAAACGTGAGGAAATTAAAACTTCATTGGAGTATAAAACAAATTCCAACCACACAATAGAGTAAAAAACTTATGTCAAAGACTGGGGGGTGATCATGTCGGAGGATTTCACCTTCAAGGACCAAAACATTGTATCAATCGCATGTGCTAGAAAAATGACAGGATGGATAATGAGAACCTTCAAAACCAGGGATGTCGAGCCCATGATGACACTCTTCAGGTCGCTTGTTTTATCTAGGCTGGAATATTGCTGCAAACTAACAGCACCTTTCAAGGCAGGTGAAATTGTTGACCCAGAAAATGTACAGAGAACCTTCACCGCACGCATAACTGGCATAACCCACCTCAGTTACAGGGAACGCTTGAAGTTCCTAAACCTGTACTCCCTAGAATGCAGGAGGGAGAGATACATGATTATATACTCCTGGAAAATCCTAGAGGGACTAGTACCAAACTTGCACATGAAAATCACTCTATTATTCTCCTTCGAGACAGCAATGAACCCATTCTAAAACCTGCAGCTGTAATTGATTACACCCTCAATATGCGCTCAGTGGACAAATGTGACATGCACATTGGGTTTGCTGATTGTGTTCGCAGGAATTATAAGTGGTACATAAAACTTTTTCCATCTTCTGGACATTTTCATGCTCAATGCTTATAATATGTATAAGATGAGGACCAGAAACAAACCACCATATGGCGAATTTTGTTTGTCTGTCATCAGACAAATAGTATTCAAGTACTAAGGAGCAACACCTGCAATAGAAAACTGCCCACTAAATTATCAACAACTACCTTGTCGTCTGAAGCATGGTGATCACTTCCTAATAAAACTGCCTGCTACTGCTTTCAAGAAAAAGGCTCAGAAAAGGTGTTACTTCTGTGCACATACAAAAAAACACTCACAACAATGCAGAGATACTTGTTTTATGTGTGAGGAGTGTAAAACACCACTGTGCATGACACGATGTTTCAAAGAGTTCCACAGGCTGCAGAACTTCTAGAAACATTCCCTGTGACTGTATATGTGTATATAAAATATAGAAAAATAGTAATAAACAACATTTAATATTGTTTGTGTGTGTAAATAACAATTATAAACAATATAGTGAGAACAGTGTTTGGGCAGTTATTGTGTAGTAAATAAAGAGAAAAAACTTACAAAATAGTGCTCATATTGGTCTCACAGGCCATAAAAGATACTTGAAAAAAAAAAAAATAATAGGGAGGTAATTTTGTCCCCGCGTGCAGTCCGCGTGGTGCCTCGTTGTGCTCCGTGTTTTCTCGTGTTTTCACGGTCTCTCTTACTTGCTAGAACTTTAATTTGTGCCAGCGACCTTATACGATACATCTCTCTAGCGCTTGGAACCAATCTTGGGGAGAAAATAGTATATACCGAGTTAAAAAAGGAGGATTAGTGTGCAATACCTAGCAGAGTATACTCCCAGAGGGGAATCATAGGCCTAGCGTGCCGTGTGCAAAATAATAATAATAGAACTTTTCTTTGTCAGAGGAAAGAAAGTCTCCCTGATAACACTGTGTATACATAGTGTTTTAGTGTATACTACAGTGGCACCCTAGTATATAGATAATAAATGCTAAAGTGTCATTTAAAACAGGTGTAATTGTAACTGAAGTGATAGGCTTAAAGAGGCAGGTGTCAGCAGTAGCCAGAAACCTACCACACAGGTCAGTTGTTTTAATAATCTTCCTGGCCTGCTAGTGTACCTCGCATATAATCTAGTGATACCAGTGGGAAAAATTTTTTTCCTCTAAATTCCAATAAGTTGCAAAATCCTGAGAAAATACGAAAAGTGTACTGTTTTGTAAAAAAAAAAAAAAAAAAAATGCAATATCAGTGAAAGTTTACAAAAAAGACCATTTATCATGCAGAAACCTTACCACAGTGTTGTAGTAGCAACTAACCAGTAATATATTGGTACTTAGTGGAGTGGAGTGACCACCATTAGGTTTTTCTTCATTCTTGAAATACTAGACGTATACAGTGAAATTCATATAACCTGTAGTTACCAGCAGTCGCAATATACACAGCGAAAAGCAAATATTACTCCAGAAAAGCGTCTTTCCTCCAATAATCCTCACCAGCCAACTATAGTGATAACATAGCATTTGTTGTGGTGGAGACAGAAAAAAATCTAGAAAAGCTAGATACAATGATCTGTAAACCTTAAGGCTGTAAATAAGGGTTGAGGCCTCAGCTGTTTGTCATTGTAGGAGCTGCCAGCAACCACCGGTTCTTCAACACGCAAGTTATACTTTTGTATCAATCTGATCACATATTACTCGATTAAATAATTTCCAGTAGTTCCTTCATGTGTTAGCCCAAATCACCGACCAGATATGTTTTAAATAAGTGATCCACTGATCAGATCTGACTGGTTCTGAACCCTTGACTGGTTTCAAACGGATTCGTTGGACAATAAAGCAGACTATAAACAGACGGGGTATTAGTATCCCTTATCAAACACAAACAATAACTATAAAGCAGAAACGTACAGCGGTAAGCTTGTCTTAATATACAAGTACAGTTAGCAATAGAAATACAAATAGCCAGATCTTCACTTTAAGGAGGTTATTAGTAGAATATTCAAGGGGTTACTAGTAGAATTACAGTAAGTCAACCATTGAAATCACATTATGAAATTCTGTGTAGTCTGCAGTAAATCAAACAAACAGGCTTCCACATGGATTACATGCCATTTTTGTGAAAATTGGTGTCATGCCCCTTGTGCAGATATCCAAGAATTATCTACAAGCAGTATTAAATCAGGGAAGTGTTTTTAGGTATGCCCAAATGAGATCAATCTGTGGACTAAAATCACATTGATATTAAAAGAGGATAACATCAAAGCAGCCTTCATAGAAAACCAGGAAGCATTCTATAACAGATGTTAAAATAAAAAGTCTGGGCTGGATGATATCACCCTTGGTGCTGGCCATGTAGTCAGAAACTGTAAGGCTGGAGGTGCTGCCCTGGTAAACAGTAAATGTGGGGCTGGAAGTGCTGTTCTGGCAGACAGTGATGGTGAAGCTGCAGGTGCTGTCCTGGGAGACAGTAACTGTGGGGCTGGAAGTGCTGTCCTGGTAGACAGTAATGGTGAGGCTGGAGATGCTGTCCAGGTAGACAGTAAATGTACGCATGAGGGAATGCATATAATTGGCCTCAAGGGAGACAGGAGCTGTTGTGGGGAAATAAGTGTAGTCAAGGACAAGATAAAACCAATATACAAACTAGTAATACCACAGGAGATAGCAATCAAGGGAATTCCACTAGCAATAGTGAGGATATATTACCAGAGACAACTGGTGAGAGCTCCATTGTTAGTACTAGTGAGGATAGGAATGAGACAGGTAAACATGCACCAACAGGGAATATAGTCACAAAAACCCAAGGCAAATGGAAACCAAGCCTGTGCACATATTATGCACTTGGTATCTGCAGGCATGGGATATCTGGAAGAACAGACGGGACGTGCAACTTTGACCACCCTAAAAAATGCCATGCCCATATGACAAAAGTAAAATGCAAACTCCCTTCCTGTAAGCTTTTTCACCCTGAAATGTGTCCCTCTTCAGTACAGGAAAGACTGTGCTATAACTTAAATTGCCAGGCACACCATCTAAAGGGGACAAAAAGATACAAAACATCCAAGCCATGGAAAAACCTGGGTAGCCACAGCCACTCAAGAGGGAGAGGCTTTTTAGTGCCAGGAAGGAAAGAAAACTGGCAGGAAATGGCAGAAATCATACATCAAATCCAATCATTTCTGGAGTGGAATCACAGTCGATGGCCTCCATTCCAAACCAACAGATACAGATACTAGTGCTGGAAAAAAAAGTCCCCCCCAGTACCACCAATACCACCAGTCCAATGACATTCTTCTTTGCAAATATACAGGGTCTAAATCCAGCAACGAACAACAAAATACCTTTCATCCGTGGACTGCTTGCAGAGGCAAATGCAGTGTTTGCAGATTTTACAGAGACCCACATAAATGGACAACGAAATATGGATCCCAGGTTACAACCTATACAGATGCGACAGAGTGAACAGGCAAAGGGGGGGGGGGGTTGGCCTGTATATCGCAGAGTCACTTATTTGCACAGAACTGCTTAATGCTTCAAATGTAGTGGAAGTTTTAGCAGTAAAGATCGAGAACCAAAACCTAATCATTTTGGCAGTCTACAAGCCTCCGGATGCAACGTCCCAGCAATTCCAGGAACAGCTGTTAAAAATTGGCTGTCTGGAAAATCTTCCAGCTCCTGCCCCCAACATCTTGCTCCTGCGGGATTTCAGCTTGAGGCACCTAAAATGGAGGAATATAGCAAATATTCTCAAGGTCGCCAAATTTAAAAAATAAAAAATAAATTATTATGAAAAGATAGAGAATCTTTTCCCGATCATAATGACACGAAAAGTATGAAATTTGATGGAATTATGCTCTCGCGAAGTTAGCGGTCTCAACGATGTTTACGCATCGGCGATTTTGCCCACTTTGAGCCCTATTTTCAGCCAATTCCAGTGTACTAGTTTACCTGGAGAGAGTTTCGGGGGTCAACGCCCCCGCGGCCCGGTCTGTGACCAGGCCTCCTGGTGGATCAGTGCCTGATCAACCAGGCTGTTGCTGCTGGCTGCACACAAACCAACGTACGAGCCACAGCCCGGCTGATCAGGAACTGACTTTAGGTGCTTGTCCAGTGCCAGCTTGAAGACTGCCAGGGGTCTGTTGGTAATCCCCCTTATGTGTGCTGGGAGGCAGTTGAACAGTCTCGGGCCCCTGACACTTATTGTATGGTCTCTTAACGTGCTAGTGACACCCCTGCTTTTCATTGGGGGGATGGTGCATCGTCTGCCAAGTCTTTTGCTTTCGTAGTGAGTGATTTTCGTGTGCAAGTTCGGTACTAGTCCCTCTAGGATTTTCCAGGTGTATATAATCATGTATCTCTCCCTCCTGCGTTCCAGGGAATACAGGTTTAGAAACCTCAAGCGCTCCCAGTAATTGAGGTGTTTTATCTCCGTTATGCGCGCCGTGAAAGTTCTCTGTACATTTTCTAGGTCGGCAATTTCACCTGCCTTGAAAGGTGCTGTTAGAGTGCAGCAATATTCCAGCCTAGATAGAACAAGTGACCTGAAGAGTGTCATCATGGGCTTGGCCTCCCTAGTTTTGAAGGTTCTCATTATCCATCCTGTCATTTTTCTAGCAGATGCGATTGATACAATGTTATGGTCCTTGAAGGTGAGATCCTCCGACATAATCACTCCCAGGTCTTTGACATTGGTGTTTCGCTCTATTTTGTGGCCAGAATTTGTTTTGTACTCTGATGAAGATTTAATTTCCTCATGTTTACCATATCTGAGTAATTGAAATTTCTCATCGTTGAACTTCATATTGTTTTCTGCAGCCCACTGAAAGATTTGGTTGATGTCCGCCTGGAGCCTTGCAGTGTCTGCAATGGAAGACACTGTCATGCAGATTCGGGTGTCATCTGCAAAGGAAGAAACGGTGCTGTGGCTGACATCCTTGTCTATGTCGGATATGAGGATGAGGAACAAGATGGGAGCTAGTACTGTGCCTTGTGGAACAGAGCTTTTCACCGTAGCTGCCTCGGACTTTACTCTGTTGACGACTACTCTCTGTGTTCTGTTAGTGAGGAAATTATAGATCCATCGACCGACTTTTCCTGTTATTCCTTTAGCGCGCATTTTGTGCGCTATTACGCCATGGTCACACTTGTCGAAGGCTTTTGCAAAGTCTGTATATATTACATCTGCATTCTTTTTGTCTTCTAGTGCATTTAGGACCTTGTCGTAGTGATCCAGTAGTTGAGACAGACAGGAGCGACCTGTTCTAAACCCATGTTGCCCTGAGTTGTGTAACTGATGGGTTTCTAGATGGGTGGTGATCTTGCTTCTTAGGACCCTTTCAAAGATTTTTATGATATGGGATGTTAGTGCTATTGGTCTGTAATTCTTTGCTGTTGCTTTACTGCCCCCTTTGTGGAGTGGGGCTATGTCTGTTGTTTTTAGTAACTGAGGGACGACACCCGTGTCCATGCTCCCTCTCCATAGGATGGAAAAGGCTCGTGATAGGGGCTTCTTGCAGTTCTTGATGAACACAGAGTTCCATGAGTCTGGCCCTGGGGCAGAGTGCATGGGCATGTCATTTATCCCCTGTTCGAAGTCATTTGGCGTCAGGATAACATCGGATAGGCTTGTGTTAATCAAATTTTGTGGCTCTCTCATAAAAAATTCATTTTGATCTTCGACTCTCAGTCTGGTTAGCGGCTTGCTAAAAACTGAGTCATATTGGGACTTGAGTAGCTCACTCATTTCCTTGCTGTCATCTGTGTAGGACCCATCTTGTTTAAGTAGGGGCCCAATACTGGACGTTGTTCTCGATTTTGATTTGGCATAGGAGAAGATATACTTTGGGTTTCTTTCGATTTCATTTATGGCTTTTAGTTCTTCCCATGATTCCTGACTCCTAAAGGATTCTTTTAGCTTAAGTTCGTGCTTGCTATTTCTCTGACCAGTGTCTCCCTGCGCATTTCAGATATATTGACCTCTTTTAGCCGCTCTGTTATTCTTTTCCGTCGCCTGTAAAGGGAGCGCCTGTCTCTTTCTATTTTACATCTACTCCTCCTTTTTCTTAGAGGAATAAGCCTTGTGCATACATCGAGTGCCACCGAGTTAATCTGTTCTAGGCATAAGTTTGGGTCTGTGTTGCTTAGTATATCTTCCCAGCTTATATCGGTTAGGGCTTGGTTTACTTGGTCCCACTTTATGTTTTTGTTATTGAAGTTGAATTTGGTGAATGCTCCCTCGTGACTAGTCTCATTTTGTCGGTCTGGGGCTCCATGCATACATGTCTGAACCTCAATTATGTTGTGATCTGAGTATATTGTTTTTGATATGGTGACATTTCTTATCAGATCATCATTGTTAGTGAAGATGAGGTCTAGTGTATTCTCCAGTCTAGTAGGCTCTATTATTTGCTGGTTTAAATTGAATTTTGTGCAGAGATTTAAAAGCTCGTGTGAGTGTGAGTTTTCATCAGAGCTGCCTCCTGGTGTTATTACTGCAACAATATTATTTGCTATATTCCTCCATTTTAGGTGCCTTAAGTTGAAGTCTCCCGGAGCAAGATGTTGGGTGCAGGAGCTGGAAGATTTTCCAGACAGTGGTCAATTTTTAACAGCTGTTCCTGGAATTGCTGGGATGTTGCATCCGGATGCTTGTAGACTACCACAATGACTAGGTTTTGGTTCTCGACCTTTACTGCTAAAACTTCCAGTCAACAAAAATCATAACTATTTCACTAGAACTCCATTTTTTTCTATCGAATGAGTACAAGAAACCACCCATTTACCGATTTCAACTATCCAATAAAGTGGTCAGAATTTAGCAATTTTGCCAATTTCACACAATTTCAAAAGATGAAAATTTCCAAATAGGGTCCAGAATAAACAAGAAAGACATTCCTGGCACTAAAATAACATTTCCTTTGTTTATTAGTCACGTCCCTATGCCCCTCTTACATTCTTTTGCTTTCCACTTTGAATTTTTATTCTCACAAAAAAATAGAAGATTTACTGTTATGCAGACTACTGCATTTGTGTAGAAATGGTATAAATAATATCAGCACACTTGTGAAAGAATATTAGACTCACCAGTCGACGTGTATTGGACGTGTAGCATGATTTGTTTACTTTTGAACTTTGGCAAAAGTCAAAGATTTCTGCTACTTTGAGCTCAATTTCAAGGTACTTTTCATTGTAAAACCAATCAAAGTCATCTCAATTTCTGTAATATGTCTTCCATTCTATAAAATGAGACCAGGAAAACTAGATTACCATCATAAATACCATACGAAAATACAGCGCAAAGTCGCTGTGTTAAGCCAAAAACACTGCCAAAGTTTTTTTTTTCTCATTATGCACTGTGTGCTGCAGGATTTTTTTATACTGCGCACACTGACCACATACATCCATTCTTTCATATGTAGGCCTACCAGCTTTCTCTCACTAGATTTGAGGGCGCTAGAATTTAGGCGTACTAGTATCTCAAAAACCCTGGTGCGTAAGCAATACTAGTACGTCGGAAACCCTGAAAGGGTTAAACCAGCAAATAATAGAGCCTACTAGACTGGAGAATACACTAGACCTCATCTTCACTAACAATGATGATCTGAAAATAACAAAAAAGGCACCATACCGTGACTTTGTAATTGGTCCAAGTCGGACCGAAACGTCGTCGTAAGCTCCTCTCTTCTATGGGCGGATTATTTGTGTAATGATGATCTGATACGACATGTCACCATATCAAAAACAGTATACTCAGATCACAACATAATCGAGGTTCAGACATGTATGCGCGGAGCCCCAGACCAACAAAATTAGATCAGCCACGAGGGACCCTTCACCAAATTCAACTTCAATAACAAGAACATAAAGTGGGACCAAGTAAACCAAGTCCTAAACGATATAAGCTGGGAAGATAGACTAAGCAACACAGACCCCAACTTATGCTTAGAACAGATTAACTCGGTGGCACTCGATGTATGCTCAAGGCTTATTCCTTTAAGAAAAAGGAGGAGTAGATGTAAAATAGAAAGAGACAGGTGCTTCCTTTACAGGCGATGGAAAAGAATAACAGAGCTGCTAAAAGAGGCCAATATATCTGAAATGCGTAGGGAGAGAAATAGCAAACATTGAACTTAAGCTAAAGGAATCTTATAGGAGTCAGGAATCACGGGAAGAACTAAAAGCCATAAATGAAATCAAGAGAAACCCAAAGTATTTCTTTTTTTATGCCAAATCAAAGTCGAGAACAACATCCAGTACTAGACCCCTACTTAACCCTTTGACTGTCACAGGCCCCTTTCTGAAACTGTCATTCTATGTCACAAAATATTCGAAAAAAAAAACAACTATTTTTTCTCATGAAAATGTTAGGATTATTTTACTGAGTGTTTTAAGCCTAAAAATTTTTTTTTTGCCATCAGTACTTACTGAGATATAGAGGCGCAAAGTTGGCAGAAAGTGAGCTGCGTACGGCAACTGCCGCCCACCCGATATTCTTTTATTTACTCTAATTCAAAAGTTTCTTGTATTTTCCAATATTTTTCTTTTCCAAGTAACTTATGTGGCCTGTGAGACAAAAGTAAGGTGCATTGTTCAAATATGCACTCATTGTTTACAACACAATAACTGAACAAACTTGATCACTATTAGTTTGTGTATACACTTTGTTTACACAAACAAACAATACAAAACAATGTTTATTACTATTGTTCCATAATATATATACATATGTACAGTCACTAAACACGTTCCAAGAACTGCTGCAGCTTGTGGAACTCTTTGAAACATGGGTATATGCAGAGGGGCACTTCACACTCCTCACACATAAAACGAGTGTCTCTGCGTGTTTGTGGGCGTTTTGTGGTATGTACACATACAAAACACCTCTTCTGAGCATTTTTCTTGGAAGCAGTAGGAGGCAGTAGTATGGGGTAGTGATCACCAGGCCTGAAACGAGATGGCGTGTGTTGGTAATTTCGTGGGCGCTAGTCTATTGCAGGTGTTGCTCCCTGGTTCATGGCGATTATTTGTCTGATGACTGACAAACAAAATTCACCATATTTTGATGTTTTGTTGGTCCTCAACTTGTATATGTTATAAGCATTTAGCATGGAGATATCAACAAGATGGAAAAATAGTTTTATATACCACTTATAACTTGCATACACAATCAGCAAACCCAATCTGCATGTCACATTTGTTCACTAAGTGCATATTGAGGGTGTAGCCCATGACAGCTGCAGGCTTTAGAATGGGTTCATTGGTCTCTCTGTTGTGCCTGCCAGTGTGTGCCATTTCATTTCGGTGAACTGATGCCAACAATGTGACATCACGTTTGTCATGCCACCGAAATGCCATGATGTTATTGGCAACAAAGGCTTGCACCTCATCTCTGCGAGTGCCAGTGTCGAACCTTGGCATATGTTTACGATTACCATGCACTGTGCCACACACATCTGTCAAGTTCACTCGCAAGAAATTACTGAGTAAGGGGCTTGTGTACCAGTTATCAGTAAATAACATATGCCCCTTATCAAGATATGGTTCCATCATTGTTCTAACCACATCACCAGAGATACCCAATAACTTCATGGTATCTCTCAAAGTATTACTGCCAGTGTACACAAAAATATCCAAAACTAGACCACTTCTGCAGTCACACAGTACAAATAACTTTATACCAAAGCGTATCCTCTTGCTTGGTATATATTGCTGGAATGAGAGTCTTTCTTTGCATAAAGTCAAAGACTTGTCAATAACAAGCTTCCTGAAGGGATAAAAATACATGCAGCACTTTTGTTTCATGTACATAAACACATTTCTGATCTTATATAACCTGTTGCTTCTGTCAGGCCTGGTTTTGTCTGAAAAGTGTAACATACGTAACAGTATCAAGAAACGATTGACACCTATAATGTCACTAAAACCTGGAGCTGAAATCAGGCGTTCTGTTGCCCAGTATGTAGTGACAGTGTGCTTATACGCATGTGGCATAAGCATTTTTGTGGCAAAAAACAGGCACATCTCTGCCACAGTTGTGTCCTTCCACTGGTGTAGCCGTGATCTTGGTGAGAGAATTGTATTTGCCATGGTGTACTCATAGTACACCAGTACATCGAAGAATAACTCAAAGCATTCCAGTTCACTAGCATTGTTCCCAAGTGGACATGATGGCTTTATTCCACTTTGTGTTTCATCAAAGTCATGGGGACTGGGAACAAACTCGTCACCTTCCTGCCAATCCCAGATGCGGTCTGCTGGTGGGTTATGGATATTGTAACGTGGTTGTGGTTGTGCAGGTTGTGGTTGTGTAGGTTGTGGGAGTGTGGGGTTGGGTGGGGCTGGTTGTTGTTCTACAGAGTCAGCAGCGTGGGTAGTAGCGTGGCCCACTGCTGGTGCCACATGGGTCATTCCACCATCACTATCACCACCACTGCCTGGTGCCTCACTCACATCATTCATACCCATCATAATAATAACGTCATCTTCACTATCAGGTTGTGGTGTAGGGCCACGGGATGTGCTCCCAGAGTTACTCCTTCCCCTTGGAATAGCATATGAAGCACTACCAGACCGCATGCTATGTCGTACATACTGCAGCTTCACTGGGGAATATTCACCCTCACTGTCACAACTAGAACTGCTTTCAATAACCTTGAAATCACTATTACTATCACATTCACTGCTAACATCTGGGTCTTGTACACGGCCAAATAGTTTCCTCTTTCATCCTGGTACAGGTGAACGTGAATGTGAACGTGAACAAGCCGGCCCAGCACCAGAGGTGGAAGGTCATGGGTCATCTGGGTTTTCATCACTAATTACGTCATTCTGGGCACTTTTTTCGGTCACACTCACTTGAAAACCATGGAATTCACTGTCACTGACACTTCTGTCGCTGTTAGAGCTTTCACTTGGGAACAAAAGATCTCCAATCCGCCGAGGAGTGAGGTACAGTGGTCCCCCGCTTTTTGTAGTTCCCGGCAATCATAAATTTCGCCAATCATAGGGGTATTTTCGTATAAACATGGACTCGCTTTTCATAGGTTGACTCGCGAGTCGTAGTTCGTCCGGGACATGTACCCACGGCGTGAGCCGGGGCGGCAGCCAGTCTGGCATTGTTTACCAGTGAGCGAAGGTCCCCTCACGTGCTCCAGCGAAATATTTCATAATATTCCATTTATTTTAGTGCTTGCAAGTACTAAATAAGCTACCATGGCTCCAAAGAAAGCTCCTAGTGCCAAGCCTGTGGTAAAGAAGGTGAGAAATATGATTGAATTTAAGAAAACCATCATTGAACAATATGAAAGTGGTACAAGTGTGGCCGAACTGTCCAGGATGTATAAGAAACCCTACACAACCTTATGTTCCATAGTGGCCAAGAAAAAGGAAATCAAGGATGCTGTTGTTGCAAAGGGGGTAACTATGCTGACAAAAATGAGATCACCAGTACTCGAAGAGATTGAGAAGTTATTATTGGTGTGGATAAATGAGAAACAATTAGCAGGAGATATTCTTATGACTTCGATTATTTGTGAAAAGGCTAGGCAGTTGCATGAAGATTTGGTAAAGAAATTGCCTGCAAATAGTGGTGATGTGGGTGAATTTAAGGCCAGCAAAGACTGGTTTGAGAGATTTAAGAACCGTACTGGCATACACAGTGTGGTAAGGCATGGCGAGGCTGCCAGTTCGGACCACAAGGCGGCTGAAAAATATGTGCATGAATTCCAGGAGTACATAGAGGCTGAAAGACTGAAACCTGAACAAGTGTTCAATTGTGATGAAACAGGCCTCTTTTGGAAGAAAATGCCAAAGAGGACCTTCATTACACAAGAGGAAAAGGCAATGCCATGACACAAGCCTATGAAAGACAGGCTGATGCTAATGTTCTGTGCTAATGCTAGTGGAGATTTCAAAGTGAAGCCATTACTAGTGTACCATTCTGAAAATCCCAGAGTGTTCAGGAAAAACAGTGTTATGAAGAGTAAATTGTGTGTGTTTTGGAAATCTAATAGTAAGGCATGGGTCACGAGGGAAATTTTCGTTGAGTGGTTCATTGAAGTGTTTGGCCCTAGTGTGAAGGAGTATCTCCTGGAAAAGAAATTGGATCTCAAGTGCCTGTTAGTAATGGACCATGCACCTGCTCATCCTCCAAACTTGGATGACCTAATTTTCGAGGAGTTTGGGTTCATCACAGTAAAGTTCTTGCCCCCGAATACCACTCCTCTCCTCCAGCCCATGGACCAGCAGGTCATTGTAAACTTTAAAAAACTCTACACAAAAGCAATGTTTCACAGGTGCTTGACTGTGACCACAGACACTCACTTGACCCTAAGGAAATTTTGGAGAGAACACTTCAGCATCCTCCATTGCATAACCCTTATAGGTATGGCTTGGGAGGGAGTGACTACCAGGACTTTGAACTCTGCCTGGAGAAAATTGTGGCCAGATTGTGTCGACAAGAGGGATTTTGAAGGGTTTGGGACTGACCCTAATGAGCCTATGTCTGTTGTAAAATCAATTGTGGCACTGGGGAGTTCCATAGGGTTGGATGTGAGTTTGGAGGATGTGGAAGAATTGGTGGAAGACCACAAAGAAGAGCTCACCACTGAGGAGCTGCAAGAGCTTCAGCAGGAAGAGCAACACATCGCAGCTCAGAATCTTGCTGCAGAGGAGGAGGAAGAGAGATGGAAGAAGGTGCCTTCTTCAGAAATTAAAGAGATTTTTACTATGTGGAGTAAGATGGAAAGCTTTATGGAGAAACATCACCCTAACAAGGTTGTTGCAAGCCAGGTTGGCAACATGTACAGTGACAAAGTCTTGGGCCATTTTAGGGAAGTGTTAAAGAGACGCCGGAAACAGAGCTCTCTCCACAGTTATTTTGCGAGACCGGACTCCAGTGACTCTCAAGGTGGTCCTAGTGGCATTAAGAAACAGAGAAGACAAGCAACCCCAGAAAAGCAATTGGTACCTGAGGTGTTGCTGGAAGGGGATTACCCTTCCAAACTATAAACAATCCACTCACTCTCCTCCTCCAGTCTCCCATACACTAAGAAGAATCTCCAATAAAGGTAAGTGTTATGCTGTTAATGTTTCATTCATTTCTCATTGTATTGTTTATGTACTACATGTATATTTCATGTAAATTTTTTTTTTTTTTAATACTTCTGGGTGTCAGAAACGGATTAATTGTATTTACATTGTATTTCTTACGGGGAAAATTGATTCGTAAATCGTAAATTTCGTTTATAGTAACGGCTCCAGGAACGGATTAATTACGAAAAACAAGGGACCACTGTACTTCCTACTGTGAGGCATGGTGAAAATGGACTACCAAGATGGTGTTCCCACAATGCACCAATGAGTCCCGGTTTTTTTCACAGGGTGCACACCCACCACTCAGACCCATTCTCTCTCATGTTGGCCTACCAGTTCTTTTCCGCTTGATTTGAAGCCCCTAGAATTTATGCGTACAAATACGTCTGAAACAGTGGCGCGTAAGACGTATATATACGGCGTAAACAGTCAAAGGGTTAAACTAGATGGGTCCTACATAGATGACAGCAAGGAAATGAGTGAGCTACCCAAGTCTCAATATGACTCAGTTTTTAGCAAGCTGCTAACCAGACTGAGAGTCGAAAATCTAAATGAATTTTTTATGAGAGAGCCACAGAATTTGGTAAACACAAGCCTATCTGATGTTAACCTGATGCCAAATGACTTCAAACAGGCAATAAATGACATGCCCATGCACTCTGCCCCAGGGCCAGACTCATGGAACTCCGTGTTAATCAAGAATTGCAAGAACCCCCTATCACGTGCTTTTACCATGCTATGGAGAGGGAGCATGGACATGGGGGTCATCCCACAGTTACTAAAAACAACAGACATAGGTCCACTCCACAAAGGGGGCAGTAAAGCAATAGCAAAGAACTACAGACCGATAGCACTAACATCCCATATCATAACAATTTTTGAAAGAGTCCTAAGAAGCAAGATTGCCACTCATCTAGATACCCATCAATTGCACAACCCAGGGCAACATGGGTTTAGAGCAGGTCACTCCTGTCTGTCCCAACTGCTGGATCACTACGACAAGGTCCTAGTTGCACTAGAAGACAAAAAGAATGCAGATGTAATATATACAGACTTTGCAAAAAGCCATCGACGAGTGTGACCATGGCATAATAGTGCACAAAATGCGTGCTAAAGGAATAACAGGAAAAGTTGGTAGATGGATCTATAATTTCCTCACAAACATAACACAAAGAGTAGTAGTCAACAGAGTAAAGTCTGAGGCAGCTACGGTGCTAAGCTCTGTTCCACAAGGCACAGTACTCGCTCCCATCTTGTTTCTCATCCTCATATCTGACATAGATAAGGATGTCAGCCACAGCACCGTGTCTTCCTTTGCAGATAACACCCGAATCTACATGATAGTGTCTTTCATTGCAGACACTGCAAGGCTCCAGGCAGACATCAACCAAATCTTTCAATGGGCTGCAGAAAGCAATATGATGAGAAATTTCAATTACTCCGATATGGTAAACATGAGGAAATTAAAACTTCATCAGAGTACAAAACAAATTCTGGCCACAAAATAGTGAAAAACCAACGTCAAAGACCTGGGAGTGATCATGTCGGAGGATCTCACCTTCAAGGACCATAACATTGTATCAATCACAAATGCTAGAAAAATGACAGGATGGATAATGAGAACCTTCAAAACTAGGGAGGCCAAGCCCATGATGACACTCTTCAGGTCACTTGTTCTATCTAGGCTGGAATATTGCTGCACACTAACAGCACCTTTCAAGGCAGGTGAAATTGCTGACCTAGAAAATGTACAGAGAACCTTCACGGCACGCATAATGGAGATAAAACACCTCAATTACTGGGAGCGCTGGAAGTTCCTGAACCTGTACTCCCTGGAATGCAGGCGGGAGAGATACATGATTATATACACCTGGAAAATCCTAGAGGGACTAGTACCGAACTTGCACACGAAAATCACTCACTACGATAGCAAAAGACTCGGCAGACGATGCAACATCCCCGCCAATGAAAAGCAGGGTTGTCACTAGCACGTTAAGAGACAATACAATAAGTGTCAGGGGCCTGAGACTGTTCAACTTCCTCCCAGCATATATAAGGGGGATTACCAATAGACCCCTGGCAGTCTTCAAGCAGGCACTGGACAAGCACCTAAAGTTGGTACTTGACCAGCCGGGCTGTGGTGTCAGCATAGTTGCTGATCCCTTACATGTGTTGTATAGCTTATCTGAGTATCATAGTACCCTCCATATGTTTTACATACACGACCCCTTTGCTAGGCCTAGTGACTAGTTTGTGTGACGTCACGTGATGCCGATGTGAGCGCTACGCTCCTGGCCCTAGCTCTCAGTTCCCGTAGACCTTCCAGGCAACAACAGGCAAGCTGGGCTCCTCCTTCACACTCTGCCAATATATGTGTTACCATCCAACAAGTGTGTTTAACTCCAACCATCAAATCTCCATCAGGTGACTAGTTTGTATGACGTCACGTGATGCCGATGTGAGCACTACGCTCCCGGCCCTAGCTCTCAGTTCCCGTTAGACCTTCCAGGCAACAACAGGCAAGCTGGGCTCCTCCTTCACACTCTGCCAATATATGTGTTACCATCCAACAAGTGTGTTTAACTCCAACCATCAAATCTCCACGAACCCTTTCCACAGTGGCTCGTACATTGGATTGCGTACAGCCAGCAGTAACAGCCTGGTTGATCAGGCTCTGATCCACCATGAGGCCTGGTTACAGACTGGGCTGCAGGGGCATTGACCCCTGGAACTCTCTCCAGGTAAACTCCAGGTAATAATACTAAAAGACTAAATAAACTAAAACCGGGTGACCGGCAGTCGGCGATGTTACCGTATGCCGGTCATTTTCTATCAACTTCACGCCTCCTTATCTCGGTAAATATTGATGGTTAAAAAATTGTTGTTTAGCCTATAAGATTAAAAAAAAAACTATCTTTTCATAATAAAAAAATTTTTTTTTTGAAAATTTTTCAACCCTAAGAACAAGTCTGGGAGAGGGCCTGTCGACCCTGAATGAGTTAAAAAACAAAGAAGGGAAGCAACCCCAAATAAGGACTTGGTACCTGAAGTCCTAATGGAAGGACATTCTCCTTCCAAACAATAGTGTACACCTTCCTCCTATCCCCTCCTCCCGTTTTCCATCCACCTAGAAGTCTTCAGTAAAGGTAAGTGTAATGTTGTTATTATTTTGTATATGTATGTACTTGATTTCTCATTGTTTTCAGTATGCAAATCTTTATTTAATTTGAAAAAAAAAATTATTTTAATATTTTTGGGTGTCTGGAATGGATTAATTTTATTTCCATTATTTCTTATGGGGAAAATGGTTTTGCCATTCGGCAGACTCTCTGAAACAGATTAATCACAAAACTCGAGGGTCCATTGTACCTGAATAAACTAACTTATTTATAAATTAACCTTTTCGGGGTTTTGTCCGTACTAGTACGGCTTACACGCCAGGGTTTTTGACGTACTAGTATGCATAAATTCTAGCGCCCTCAAATCTAGCAAGAGAAAGCTGGTAGGCCTACATATGAAAGATGCCTATAACAATCGGTGCCATATACCGGATACCCCACACAAACATCCCAAACTTCAGTGAGAATCTAAACACTAATAACAAATAGACAAATGAACAAGAACCACCTTCTCTTAGCTGGAGACTTCAATATCAACCTTGGCCTACCAGATGATTAGACTGTTACTGATTTCATCAACAATATGAACAACACACTTCTCATACCAACAATAACTAAACCAAACAGGCTGACTGAGACAAGTGCAACCATAATAGACCACATATGGACCAATATACTAGCCCCCCTTAAATCAGGGATAATCACAGACAGCACTACTGACCACTACCCAACCTTCCTCTTAACAAACATTAGTAAGCCACCACTCGAATACAACAAAGTTTCATTTAGACTCCATGACGAGGCCTCAATAAGGAATTTCACAGCAGACCTAGAGACTGTTGACTGGCCTACAGAATTCTCCAATGCCAATGGTATTGACAATTGGACAGACATTTTTCTTAACAAAATACTTAGACTATACAACAAACATTGCCCTATAAAATCGAAACATATCACGAATAAACGGCTTGGTTGCCCATGGCTAACCAGCAGCATTCTGAAATCCATTGATAAGAAACACCAATATGAAAAGCAATATAGACAGCGCTTAATACACAAAGATATTCTTAAACAATATTCAACAGTTCTCACCAAATTAATAAAGAAAGCCAAACAACTGTACTACTCCAGCAGATTCACAGACACAAGAGGAGATATAAAAAAGACCTGGAAAACACTTTCCCAGATTCTGGGGACCCACACACTGAAAAAAAAACAAGAATATTGTTCTAACTAAACCTCATGAAACACCACTGCATCCCACTGACACAGCTAACAAGATAAACGACTTCTTTTCAAACATAGGATCTAATCTCGCCAGTAAAATCCCACGTACCAATGCCCGTGCCGGGGACTACCTAGATGGGAATTTCCCAAATTCCTTCTATCTTGTACCAACTGAGCCCACGGAAGTCACCGTGACCATAAAGTCACTTAAAAATAACTCGAGGAATCTGTCTCACGTCCCACCATTATTGTACAAGCGAGCGGCCCATGTCCTTTCGCATGCTGTTACATTACTTTTTAACAAGTCACTAGAAACTAGCACTTTCCCGACACTACTCAAGACAGCAAGGGTTACACCAATACATAAAGGTGGTGACCCTACAGACATAAACAACTATAGGCCAATATCAAACTTACCATTGCTATCCAAAATCTTCGAGAAACTCGTGCACAGGAGACTATATTCATTTATAACGGCACAAAACATACTCAACCCCTGCTAATTTGGATTCAGGAAAAATAAAAGCACTAATGATGCAATTATAAAACTGCTAGACCTGCTTTACACAGCATTGGAAAATAAGGAATATCTGCTAGGAATTTTTATTGACCTAAGAAAAATGTTTGACACAGTAGACCATGGCATCCTACTCCACAAACTTGACCACTATGGTATAAGAGGCCATGCCCTTGCATATTTTAAATCCTACCTTTCTAATAGGTATCAGTATGTCACCATTAAAGTCACAGCCTCATCAATACGGCCACTTGATACTGGAGTTCCGCAGGGAAGTGTCCTTGGACCCCTGCTCTTCCTCATTTACATCAATGATCTTCCAAACATATCCCAACACCTAAAACCCATTCTCTTTGCTGACAACACGACTTATGTCATCTCCCACCCTAATCTTGCCACCCTCAACACTATTGTTAATGAGGAGCTGCTCAAAATATCGACTTGGATGACAGCCAATAAACTTACACTTAACACTGGCAAAACCTACTGTATTATGTTTGGTAGCAGAGCAGGCATTGCACAACTTAACATTAAGATCGACAACACTCTAATTGCCAGACATAATGAGGGTAAATTCCTTGGCCTATACCTCGACAACAACCTAAATTTCAGCACCCATATCCAACACATAACACAAAAAGTATCCAAAACAGTGGGGATCCTCTCCAAGATACGATACTACGTGCCGCAAACTGCCCTTCTCACACTATACCATTCACTTATATATCCATACCTCACCTATGCTATCTATGCTTGGGGTTCAACTGCAGCAACACACCTAAAGCCAATAATAACCCAACAAAAAGCTGCAGTAAGAATAATCACTAAATCCCATCCTTGGCAACACCTCCCCCCCCCACTCTTCATAGATTTAAACTTACTCCCTGTTCAGAACATCCACACTTACTACTGTGCAATCTGTATCTTCAGGACCTTAAATTCCAATATTAACCTTGACCTAAAATGCTTTCTTGATAGTTGTGACAGGATCCACAGGCATGACACCAGACAAACATCTCTAGGACATTCCCCGTGTTCGACTAAACCTTTACAAAAATTCAATGTATTTCAAAGGATCTAAAATCTGGAACACCCTACCTGAAAACTAGAACGGCAGACACATTCGTCACTTTCAAAACTACAGTTAGAAAACATCTCTCCCTGATCCACCCCGACAACTAACTACATGATAACCACCTGGTGGTTCACAATTACACTCACTCACCCAATGACTATAAACCCAGAAATACTAATCTTAATCTTAAAATAATAAATCCTAACTAGTCATAAGTTTGCCTATGATGCTCCAATATAGACACCTTGTATTGTGCCAAAACAAAAGCATTCACATTGCTAAACTCACAAATTATGATGTAGTCACTTAGCCTTAATACCATAATCTGTAAGGATTTAATGTTAAGAATTAATCGAAGTCTGCTTGAAATGCCTAGCCATGCTAGGTGTCCTAGCGGCCCCCTCTGTAATTAGTATTTTATAACATGTAAACCACACAATACCCAAAACCTGTAAACCCCACATTGTAGCCCTTATAGAGAATAAACTTGAACTGAAATGAATTGAATTGAATATGTGGTCAGTGTGTGCAGCATAAAAAAAATCCTGCACCACACAGTGCGTAATGAGAAAAAAAAACTTTGACCGTGTTTTTGGCTTAAAACAGGGACTTTGCACTGTATTTTTGTATGGTATTTATGGTTGTATTCTAGTTTCCCTTGTCTTATTTTTTAGAATGGAAGACATATTACAGAAATTGAGATGATTTTGATTGGTTTCACAATGAAAAGTACACCTTGAAATTGAGCTCAAAGTAGCAGAAATGTTCGATTTTTGCCAAAGTTCAAAAGTAAACAAATTATGCCACGCGTCCAATACACGTCAACTGGTGAATCTAATATTCTTTCATAAGTGTGCTGGTATTATATATACCATTTCTACACTAATACAGTAGTCTTCATAACAGTAAATCTTCTATTTTTTGTGAGAAAAAAATTCAAAGTGGAAAGCAAAAGAAATGTAAGAGGGGCGTGGGGATGTGACTAATGAACAGAGGAAATGTTATTTTAGTGCCAGGAATGTCTTTCTTGTTTATTTTGGACCCTATTTGGAAATTGGCATCTTTTGAAATTTGTGTGAAATTGGCAAAATTGCTAAATTCTGACCACTTTATTGGGTAGTTGAAACCGGTAAATGGGTGTTTCTTGTACTCATTCGATAGAAAAAATGGAGCTCTAGTGAAATAGTTATGATTTTTGTTGACTAGTACACTGGAATTGGCCAAAAATAGGGCTCAAATTAGGCAAAATCGCCGATGCGTAAACATCGTCGAGACCGTTAACTTCACGAGAGCATAATTCCATAAGTTTTCCATCAAATTTCATACTTTTGGTGTCATTATGATCGGGAAAAGAATCTATCTTTTCATAAAATTTTTTTTTTTTTTTTTTTTAAATTTTGGCGACCCTGAGAACAAGTCTCTGAGAGGGCCTGGCGACCCTCAAAGGGTTAAAATATAAACATTTCATATATATAAATTACACATTGTTTAACCCTTAAACTGTCCAAACGTAGATCTACGTTTTCTCACGTAGCACTCCGAACGTAGATCTACTTTTTTTTCATAATGTAAAATTGGACGTAGATCTACGTTCGGAGCGCTACGTGTGCGAACATAGATCTTTGTTTGGACAGTTTAAGGGTTAAGTGTGATACTAGTGGTGGGTACTGCTGGTGCCTCACCTCCACCACCACTATGTACGGCTTCTCTCAGTGGCCCTTATAAACCCAATAACAACACTTACACCACTTTACTCCTGTCATACATTATGACATATTCATTCTAGAGTACATATCATGTTTCTATGTTATTAATATTGTTTATAATGTCATATTAGGTGAATTGTGATAGAAAAATAAGCTGTAGAGATGATATTAACGTCATATTGAAGAGTAATAAACTTGCCTTCCTCTTGCCTCCTGTGTGTCTACGATACACCAACAAGTGAAGTCAATAAAGGTAAGTGTGATGTTAAATGTTCATTTATCCATTTTATTAGTGCTTTGTATTTATTTGGCATTGCTTTCTGTATATAAATTTATGTTTAATCTTTAAAAAAAAATATTTTTTGTTAATACTTTTGGCTGTCTGCAACGGATTAATTGGATTTCCATTACAGTGGACCCCCGCCTTACGATATTAATCCGTTCCTGAGAGCTCATCGTAAGCCGAAATTATCGTAAGGCGAATTAATTTTCCCCATAAGAAATAATGGAAATCAAATTAATCCGTGCAAGACACACCAAAGTATGAAAAAAAAATTTTTTTTACCACATGAAATATTAATTTTAATACACACAAACTGAAGAAGACATGCACAATTACTACTCTACTAAGAATAGAATACATGACACTTACCTTTATTGAAGATCTGGTGATGATTGATGGGATGGGAGGAGGGAAGAGTGTGGAAGTTGTTATTGTTTAGAAGGGGAATCCCCCTTCCAATAGGACTTGAGGTAGCAAGTCCTTTTCCTGGGTTACTTCCCTTCTTCTAATGCCACTAGGACCAGCTTGAGAGTCACTGGACCTCTGTTGCACAACAGATCTGTCCATAGAGCTCTGTACCTCCCGTTCCTTTAAGATTTTCCTAAAATGGGCCATAACATTGTCATTGTACAGGTTGCCAACATGGCTTGCAATAGCTGTGTCAGGGTGATTTTCATCCATAAAGGTTTGCAGTTCAACCCACTTTGCACACATTTCCTTAATCTCTTTTTTCAATTCCATACTAATTCTCACCCTTTTTACCACAGGAATGGCACTAGAAGCTTTCTTGGGGTCCATGGTGACTCATTTTGCAGTTACAAGCACTAAAAACACTGGGATAATGTGAAATGTACCGAATGTATGTGTAGATTCGAACGCACTGGCTGAATCACCTAAGGCGAGTTTTTTAGCGTGAGGCGAGGCAAAATTTTTGCGTTAAAATGTATCATATGGCGGATTTAACGTAATGCGATGCCATCGTAAGGCGGGGGTCCACTGTATTTCTTACAGGGAAAATTAATTCGGCTACAGGCTAAATTGGTTAAAGGTTAGCTCTCTGGAATGGATTAAAGGCGTTAGCTGAGGGTCCACTGTATAAGTTTAAGTGTGATGATGTTTTTGAGTGTAATACATATGTGGAAGTGTGATATGTGTGTGGGAGTGTTGTACATACATGTATGTGGGAGTTATACATATGTGGGTGTGTGATATACAGCCTCTCCTCATTTAGCGACGTACTCGTATACAGACGACTCAGACTTATGACAGGCTCTCTGACCACTGTTTATTACAATATGCAGTACACTACAGTATAAACATAAAAAAAATATACCAGAAATGTTATAAATGGTGCAAAGGTGACATTAACCTTTTGACTGTTTTGGTCATATATATACGTCTTACGAGCCAATGTGTTTGACGTATATACAGTGGAACCTCAAAAAGCGAACTTAATCCATTCCAGGAGCTAGTTCTAAATTCGAAAAGTCTGAAATTCGAAGCAATATTTCCCATAAGAAATAATGGAAATACAATTAATCTGTTCCAGAAACCCAAAAATATTCATACAAAAAATACATTTTATAGAGATTAATTACAGTTTTACATACAACAAATACTATAGTTTTTAATTATGTATAGTAATACATATAAAATAACATTTTTACTTACCTTTATTGAAGATTGGTGATGGCATCTGGAAGATAGGGAAGAGGAGAGAGGGAGTTGGGGTTAGTGTTTGGAAGGAGAATCCCCCTCCATGAGGACTTCAGGTAAAGCCCTCTCTGGGGTTACTTCCCTTCTCTGTCTTTTAATGCCACTAGGACCCACTTGAGAGTCACTGGATCCCTGTCTCACAAAATAACTGTCCACAGTCCTCTGTTTCTGGTGCCTCTTTAACATTTCCCTAAAATGGGACATGGTTCTGTCACTGAACTTGTTGCAAAGATGGCTTGTTTCAGCTTGCTCAGGGTGGTACTTCTGCACAAACATTTGGACATCATTCCAATTGGCACAAATCTCCTTAATCTTTGAAGAAGGCACCTCATCCACTCCCTATATTAGCACCTTTCGCAACATCAGCTTCCTTGATTTATTCTTTCTTTGACAGGATAGAACTGATGGTTGACTTATTTTTCCCATACATCCTGGCAAGCTCAACAAGTCTCACATCACTCTCATACTTCTGTATTATTTCCTTCTTCACATCTATGGTGTTTCTCACTTTCTTTGCCACAGGGGTACCACTAGCAAGTTTCTTTGGGCCCATGGCAGCTTATTTCACAGTCCCACAAGCACTAAACACAACGAAATAATCGTAAAATGCGTGAATGAGAGCGCAGGTTAGTGTTCACTCAAGCATAAACAAAGCTAGACTGCTCACGGCGTCTGCGCGGGGATGCGGACAGAGTGGGCGGCAGACAGGTCCCGTACCCGGCGGTGTGAAAATAGGGGCGCGTTCGATAATAGGGACACAGTTTGTCTGTAAAAATGGTCCTATTTTCGAAACGTTCGATATGTGATACGTTCGATTTTTGAGGTTCCACTGTATACTCAAAATTTCTAGCGGCTTCAAATCAAGCAGGAGAAAACTGGTAGGCCCACATGAGAGAGAATTGGTCTGTGTGGTCAGTGTGTGCAGTATAATAAAAATCCTGCAGCATGCAGTGCATAATGAGAAAAAAAAACTTTTTTTTTTAGATTAAAACGCCATCTTTGAGGTGTATTTTTGTATAGTATTTATGGTTGTATTCTTGTTTTCTTGGTCTCATTTGATAGAATGGAAAACATATTATTGAAATAGAAGCGATTTTGATTGGTTTTACTAAGAAAAGGATCTTGAAATGGAGCCCAAGTTGGCAGAAATGTTCGATTTTTGCCGATGTTCACGAGTAAACAAATGATGTCATTGTCCAATAAATGTCTAACTAGCCATGCTAATATGCACTTATGAATGGGTTGACGTTATTTATACAATTATTAGAATATTGCAGTAGTCTGCATAACAGTAAATCTTCTATTTTTGTGTGAATAAAAATTCAAAATAGAAAGCAAGAGGATTATAACAGGGGCCTGGAGATGTGACTGATAAACATAGAAAATGTTATTTTAGTGCCAAGAATGTCTGCATTGTTCATTCTGGACCCTATTTTGAAATTGACATATTTTTTAATTTTCATGAAACTGGCCAAATTGCCAATTTCTGACTATTGGGTAGTTGAAATCGGTAAATGGGCAGTTTCATGTACTCAATAGAACAAATGGAGTTCTAAAGAAATAGCTATGAGTTTGGTGGACTGGAACAATGGAATTGACCGAAAATAGGGCTCAAAGTGGGCAAAATCACCGATGCATAAATGTTGCCAAGGTCACTAACTTCACAAGAGCGTAATTCTGTAAGTTTTCCTTCAAATTTCACAATTTTGGTGTCATTACCATCGGGAAAAGATTCTCTTTCATTTCATGAGATCTTTTTTTTTTATATATTTTGCGACACCTGGAGACCTCAGGATTTGGGGTTGTGAGAGTCAAAGGGTTAAAACATTATCATAGATGAATGACACAAACCCACTACCATTGTAGTATGCTCCTCACTTAGCGATGAATTCATTTACCAACATAGTCTTAGGAACAGCACTATCGTTAAGTGAGGAGAGGCTGTATATGTAGGAGTGATGGTGTGAGAGTGATACATAAACAGTTGTTTTATATAGTCAATTGTGTAAATTAGCCCAGGATAACACAGTATGTAGGAAAAATACACATGTTGGCCAGTGTATGTGAGGCTCATACAGGTTTACTGCTTGTTTGTAGTAGTATAAATATAGGTATCTAATACATGATACATAATGTGTGATATATGGACATACTGAGTGATATCTTGCTGCCAAGTTTGTCAAGGCTGGGGAACCAAAACAAGTTTAGTACTAGGGGAAGAGAACACAACTTTGTAGTACCCACAGTTAGTGGTCAGGCTTCAAACAACTTTTATTGTACAGCAATAAAGGAATGGAACGGACTGCCTGCACATGTCAAAGCCTGTCCAAGCATGAGCAAGTTCACAAAGAGGGCTAAAAGGTACTTTATGAAGCTACAGAAAGGAAAGGAGGAGAGTGATTTCTTAGTATAGCTAACATACAGGTACCTATTACTGTAATATTCATGTACCTGTTACTGTAACATTCATGTACCTATTATAGTAACATTCATATACCTATTACTCTAACATTCATGTACCTATTATGCAACATTCATGTACCTATTACTGTAACATTCATGTACCTGTTACTGTAACATTCATGTAACTATTACTGTAACATTCATGTACCTATTACTGTATCTGATTCTCTTTAATGTTATAAGAAATAAGGATTTTATTTCATTGCATAGTTTACAATGTGTAATTACAATCTTGATTTGCTAAGTACAAAGAGAGCCACTATCATGCCAGGGCATTTCAGACAGACTTAACCTAATACTTAGCAGGCTACTTAACCCTTTCAGGGTCCAAGGCCAAAATTGGAAGGGGTGCCCCAGTGTCCTTGAAATTTTGAAAAAAAAAAAATTATTTTTTCTTACAGAATTAAAGAGTATATTTTTGTGAAGGTAATAAAACAAAAAAAAATTCTGATCAGTACTTACCGAGATACAGAGGCGAGAAGTTGACCCAAAATAACCGGGTGGCAGCAACATCGGCGATTTCCACAAACTCGCATTTCTTTATTTTACGTTTTTTATACTTTTTTCTTTTCTTTTCTAATTTTTTCTTTTTATAGTAACATTTGTGGCCTGTGAGACCAATACTGTACATGATGTTTATATATAAACTCACTGTATTGAACACAATAACTGCACTAAAGTTATTATTATAATATTGTTTACCACTTTTGTTTATTACAATAAACATGCACAAATCTTGTATAATACTAATGTTCTATCATATATTTACATATGTACAATCACTGGACATATTTTTAGAACTGCTGCAGCTTGTAGAACTCCCTGAAACAAGGCACCGTGCACAGAGGTACCTTACATTCCTTGCACATAAACTGAGTGTCTTTGCGTCTATGTTGCCGTTCGTGTACAGACAACACATGTCTTCTGAGCAAATTTTTTCTTAGTTGCAGGAAGCTGTATTATGAAGTGATCACCATCCCTCCTCAAATGCTTGGGTATATCCTGAGGAGTTCGAGGACGGTTTTGTATAGCAGGTATTGTTACCTGGTACGTATTTCATTATGAGTTGTCTGACAACAGACAAACAAAATTTACCATATGGTGGTCTGTTGCCAGTCTTCACTTGGTACATATTATGTGCATTGTCAACACTGTGACATCTTGTTTGTCATGCCACCGTAATGCCATGATGTCATTGGCAGTAAACACCTGCACCTCTTCACCACGAGTGCCTGCATTGAACCTGGGCATATGTTTACGATTAGAACGCACTGTGCCACACACCTGTCACGTTCACTCGCAAGAAATCACTGAGTAAAGGGCTTGTGTACCAGTTATCAGTAAATAATGTATGCCCCTTACCAAGATAAGGTGCCATCATGCTTCTCACTACATCACCTGAGATACCCAATAACATCCTGGTATCTTTCAATGTTTTACTTCCCGTGTATGCAACAATATCCAATACCAGGCCACTGTCACAGTCACAGAGTACAAACAGTTTTAGACCAAAGCGTTTCCTCTTGCTCGGTATATACTGTTTGAATGACAGTCTACCTTTGAACAAAATCAAAGATTCGTCAAGTACGAGATTCTTGAATGGATAAAAGTCCATGTTGAACTTTTGTTTGAGATACATAAAAAATATTTCTAATCTTGTATAACCTGTCACTTCTCTTAGGCCTGGTTTTGTTAGAGAAGTGCAACATACGTAACAGTAAGATGAACGTGTTCACTGGGATGATTTCACTGAAGACTGGGGTACAAATTAGCCAATCTGTGGACCAGTATGATTTTATATTATGTTTATAGACATGAGGCATAAGCATTATTGTTGCAACAGTTGTCTCTTTCCACCGGTGTAGTCTTGACTGTGGTGATATGATCGTATTTGCCATGGTGTACTCAAAATACAGTGGACCCTTGCCTAACGAATGCATCGCATAACGTTAATTCCGCCATACAAAGCATTTGAATGCAAAAATTTTGCCTTGCCTCACGATAAAAAACTCGCCCAACGTGATTCCTCCCAAACCAGTCCGTCCAGCCTGAGTGCCTCAGCTGCCCTGCCATCATTGTTTACAAGCCAGGGTGGCTGGTTGCATGCATACATTCGATATATTTTGTATTATTCCATTGTTTATAGTGCTTGTAACTGCTAAATAAGCCACCATGGGCCCAAAGAAAGCTTCTAGTGCCAACCCTGTGGTAAAAAGGGTGAGAAATACATACTCTCGTACCATGGTCAGCTGCTGCTGCATCACAGCCAGCTGTTGCTGCACCACAGTCAGCTGTTGCTGCACCACGGTCAGCTGTTGCTGCACCACGGTAAGCTGTTGCTGCACCAGTCAGCTGTTGCTGAACTACAGTCAGCTGCTGCTGCACCATGGTCAGCTGCTGCTGTGCCACAGTCAGCTGCTGCTGCACCATGGTCAGCTGCTGCTGCACCACAGTCAGCTGCTGCTGCACCATGGTCAGCTGCTTCTGCACCACAGTCAACTGTTGCTGAACCATGGTCAGCTGCTGCTGCACCACAGTCAGCTGCTGCTGCACCACAGTCAGCTGCTGCTGCACTACCATCAACTGCTTCTGACCAACATGACTCGTCCTGAACCTGTCTGTCCAGCCTGAGCGCCTCAGCTTCCCTGCCGTCATTGTTTACAAGCCAGAGTGGCCGGTTGCATGCATACATTCGATACATTTTGTATTTTTCCATTATTTTTAGTGCTTCTAACTGCTAAATAAGCCACCATGGGCCCAAAGAAAGCTTCTAGTGCCAACCCTGTGGTAAAAAGGCAGAGAAATACGTACTATCGTACCATGGTCAGCTGCTGCTGCATCACAGTCAGCTGTTGCTGCACCACAGTCAGCTGTTGCTGCACCATGGTCAGCTGTTGCTGCACCACGGTAAGCTGTTGCTGCACCAGTCAGCTGTTGCTGAACCACAGTCAGCTGCTGCTGCACCACGGTCAGCTGCTGCTGCACCACGGTCAGCTGCTGCTGCGCCACGGTCAGCTGCTGCTGCACCACGGTCAGCTGCTGCTGCACCACAGTCAGCTGCTGCTGCACCACCATCATCTGCTGCTGCACCACTGTCAGCTGTTGCTGCACCATGGTCAGCTGCTGCTGCACCACAGTCAGCTGTTGCTGAACCACAGTCAGCTGCTGCTGCACCACAGTCAGCTGCTGCTGCACCACCATCAGCTGCTTCTGACCAACATGACTCGTCCTGAACCTGTCTGTCCAGTCTGAGTGCCTCAGCTGCCCTGCCGCCATTGTTTACAAGCGAGGGTGGCCGGTTGCATGCATACATTCGACACATTTTGTATTTTTCCATTATTTTTAGTGCTTGTAACTGCTAAATAAGCCACCATGGGCCCAAAGAAAGCTTCTAGTGCCAACCCTGTGGTAAAAAGGGTGAGAAATACGTATTATCTTACCACGGTCAGCTGCTGCTGCATCACCGTCAGCTGTTGCTGGACCAGTCAGCTGTTGCTGCACCACAGTCATCTGTTGCTGCGCCACAGTCAGCTCCTGCTGCACCACCGTCAGCTGTTGCTGCACCATGGTCAGCTGTTGCTGCACCACAGTCAGCTGCTGTTGCACCACAGCTGTTGCTGCACCACGGTCAGCTGCTGCTGAACCATGGTCAGCTGCTACTGCACCAAAGTCAGCTGCTGCTGAACCACGGTCAGCTGCTACTGCACCAAAGTCAGCTGTTGCTGAAGCACGGTCAGCTGTTGCTGCACCACCATCAGCTGTTGCTGCACCACAGTCAGCTGTTGCTGCTGCTGCACCACCATCAGCTGTTGCTCCACCACCATCAGCTGTACTACTCGAAGATATGGAGAGTGTGTTGTTGGTGTGGCTTAACGGGAAACAGTTACTGAGAAACAACCCCAGATGGTTAGCCACCCAGGATAACCCAAGAAAGTCAGTGCATCATCGAGGACTGTTTAACTTATTTCCATTGGGGACCTTAACCCTTTCAGGGTCCAAGGCCCAAATCTGAAGTGGTGCCCCAGTGTCCAAGAATTTTCAAAACAAAAATTTGTTATTTTTTCTTATGAAATGGTAGAGAATCTTTTTGTGAAGGTAATAAAACAAAAAGTACAAAATTTGATGGAAAATTGACGAAATTATGCTCTCGCGAATTTTGATGTGTCAATGATATTTACAAATCGGCGATTTTGCCAACTTTGACTCCCATTTTAGGCCAATTATATTATTCCAGTCGACCAAATTCTTAGCTATTTTACTAGTATTACTTCTATCGATTGAGCGCAAGAATTCGCCAAGTCAACTGTTTCAACTATAAATTAAAGTGATCGGAAATTGTTAATTTGGCCAATTTAACACAAAGTTCAAAATATTCCAATTTCAAAATAGGGTCCAGAATAAACAATGTAGGTATTCCTGGAACTAAACTAACATTTCCTCTGTTCATTAGTTACGTTTTGAGGCTTTACAAATAAATTTAATTTTTATTTTTTATTCACATAATGAACTTTTATTCACACCAAAAAATAGAAGATTTACTGTTATGCAATACTGTAATAATTGTATAAATATCATCACCATATTTGTGAATGCATATTAGACCCACCAGCTGGTGTGTATTAGACGTGTGAGGTCGTTTGTTTACTCTTGAATATCGGCAAAAATTTAACATTTCTGCTACTTTGAGCTCAGTTTCAAGCCATTTCCAGTGCTAAAACCAATCAAAATCATCTCTATTTCTGTAATATGTCTTCCATTCTATCAAATGAGACCCAAGAAATCGCAAATACAACTATAAAAAACATACGAAAAAACACTGCAAAGTCGCTGTTTTAATTGAAAAATCATGATTTCAGTTTTTTTTCTCTTATTATACACAGTGTGCTGCAGGATCTGTTTTATGTGGTGCACACATACCACATAGATGTATTCTCTCATATCTAGGCCCAAATGTACCACTCACAGTTTATCAGAGTGAGCTGAGCTCATGACGTAGATCTACAGTTTGGACCCTGAACGTAAAGCCATAGATCTACGGGACGGACCCTGAAAGAGTTAATCTTGTTCCCCAGGATGCGACCCACAACAGTCGACTAACACCCAGGTGAACAGGAAAAAATGCCTGGAACTACTGCTCATATTGGTGAATTTAAGGCCAGCAAAGGTTGGTTTGAGAGATTTAAGAATTGTAGTGGCATACACAGTGTGATAAGGCATGGTGAAGCTGAAAAATTCCAACCCCAACAAGTGTTTAATTGTGAAAAAACAGGCCTGTTCTGGAAGAAAATGCCAAACAGGACCTACATTACTCAGGAAGTAAAGGCACTCTTAGGACACAAGCCTGTGAAAGGCAGGCTAACTCTCATGTTTTGTTGTAATGCTAGTGGGGATTGCAAAGTGAAGCCTTTACTCATGTATCACTCTGAAAATCCCAGAGTGTTCCAGAAAAACAGTGTCTCATCACTCATCAGTACTCCTCAGTAAAGGTAAGTGTCATCTTAACATTTATTTATGTAGTTATTGTGTTTGTCTCATTGTTTTCTTTGTAGGGAAATGTATATATTTCATGAAAAAAAAAATTAATACTTTTGGCTGTCTGGAACGGATTAATTGGATTTCCATTATTTCTTATAGGGAAGATTAATTCGGCTAACGATGAGCTCTCTGGAACGGATTAATATCGTTAGGCGAGGGTCCACTGTACTTGTTACTTTCCTTGACAATAGTTTCCATCAATGGCTGGTCAAAGAATAGTTCAAAGAATTCCAGTTCATTTGCAGTGTTTCCAAGGGGACAAGTAGGTAGAATTCCACTTTGAGAGTCATCAAACTGGTGGGGCTTGGGAACAAAATTGGGATTTTGCTGCCAAGCCCAGATACAGTTTGCTGGTGGATACTGGACATCATAAGCTGGTTGTGCTGGTAGTTGTTGTTGTGGTGGGCTGGTGGCTGACGCTCTGCTTTGTCCTTGAACTGAGGAGTCAGCAGCGTGGGTCCCAGCCTGGGCTGGTGAGTCATGCATGGCCGTGGCTCTACCATCACCACTACCACCACCTACTGATGCCTGTGGTCTATCCATGCCAAGTGTAGCCACATCATCCTCACTTTCACTATTCCTGGTGTTGGGCCACGGGATGTACTCCATCTCCTGGACACTGCATAGGGAACACTACCCGAGCGCATGCGGCAGCGTATATACCGACACTTCACTGGTGAATGTGTTTCCTCACTATCACTACTCGAATGATCAAGAGCAATAAAATCACAATCCACGTCACTATCATCATTACTTAAGTCAGAGGGCTGTCCACGCAAAAATAATAGTTTTATCTTGCGATGAGGTACAACTGAACGTGACTGAGGTGTGCCCACACCAGAGGTAGAAGGTTGAGGATGGTCAGGGTTTTCTGCACTATTATCGATAGCGTGGTCATTCCTTTCGGTCACTAACTGATCAAAGCCAGGCTTTAGCCAGGTTTCACTAAGTGTGATGATTGACATATTGGTATGCAGGGAATTGAGTAATGCTGTGAGGTCATCATAATGTTTGCTCAAAGATGTGACATTATAATTAAAGATAGTTATGTTACTGTTGGCTCTGAGTAATGTCTTCACTTAGTCTACTGTATAATAATTAAAGTTGTTGTTTGATGTGTGTAAGTCATTTAACCCTTTGGCTATTTTGATTATGTATATATGTCTTACGAGCCAATGTGTTTGACATGTATATATTCAAAAATTCTAGCCATTTCAAATCAAGCAGGAGAAAGCTGGTAGGCCCACATGTGAGAGAATGGGTCTGTATGGTCAGTGTGCACTGTATCAAAAATCCTGCAGCAAGCAGTGCATAATGAGAAAAAAAAACTCCTACCATGTTTTTGGATTAAAATGCTGACTTTGAGGTGTATTTTCATAGTTTTTATGGTTATATTCTCATTTTTGTAGTCACATTTGATAGAAGGGAAAACATATTATAGAAATAGAGGTGAAAAGGACCTTGAAATGGAGCTCAAAGAAGGGGATATGTTTGATTTTTGCCAATGCTCAAGAGTAAACAAATGATGTCATTGTCCAATAAATGTCCAACTAGCCATTCTGATATGCAGTCATGAATGGGTTGACATTATTTATACAATTGTTACAAAATTGCAGTATTCTGCATAACAGTAAATCTTCTATTTTTTGTTTGAATAAAAATTCAAAATAGAAAGCAAGTAATATCAGAGGGGCCTGGAGACAGGGCCAGATTAAGAAGTCTCCGGGCCCTAGGCTATTCAGATTGGTGGGGCCCCTTTGAGTTACGGGTAAGTGAAGCGACCCCTTCCAGCTTGGGGGTGGGGGGGTCAGTGTGAGCCTGTTTAAGGTCTTATTAAATACATTCTGGCTATTTAGATTAAATTTAATAGGGAAAGTACATCAAGACAACCAAAACCATTTACCAACAGCCATTATAACTATCTTGTTAAATCATGCATTTTAAAGAGAATAAACTCAAGACAGCATAGTATTACTAGATTAGGCTATTAAAGTAGTGACATCATGTACCTATTATATTCAGCATAACCACTACAGCACTATTATTCCCTTTATAAATCACTGACCATTATTATCATTGCATCATGCATAAGACTATCAAATCATATAAACTCAAGAAAGTAAAGAATTGTTTATATTCACTGACTTTCTTGGGTTATCCTGGGTGGCTAACCCTCCGGGGTTAAAAATCCGAACAAAATCTTATCTTATCTTAAATCTTATCTTATCACAGGCACTTCTTAAACTTTTTTCTGGATTTCATATTGGCAAAATCATCGATTATATTCTGAAAATCAATATTTCTTGTTAGATCAGACTCAATGGTCAACAAGGCTAGGTTACACAATTTGTCTTGGCTCATTGTTGAACGGAGCTGGTTTTTCACTCTTTTCAAAACAGAAAATGAACGTTCTCCTTCACAGTTAGTAGCTGGAAGTGTTAGGTAAAGGCAATACACTATGTCAACATTAGGGAAGGTTTCTGAGATACCTGCATTTCTTAAATGTTTCAAAGCAGCTGAGGGCGCACATTTTTCAGGTGGAGCTTTAATCTGATTCATATACCCAGAAAAATGAACTATTTCTTCAACAAATGTGTCCTGAACATCTGCTGAAAGGTGTTGTTGCAACTTTAATGCAGCTTCTCTCAATTCTGCATCTGGCATAGAAGTAATTTTGAACAGAAATCCAAACTTGTCATTGAGATTCTGGTAGATTTCTTTTCTTTTCACCAATTCTGTAATCAGTGAATCCAGAATGACGAAGTATGTAGCTGTCTTACATTTCTGCCTTGGTAGCAACACAGTTTCATTGTCTGGCTCTTCAAAATTGCGTTTCCTCTTCCTTGACCGCTGATGATCAGCCCGGTAACTGTAGTCTTTCACCAGCAGTTTAGCTTTCTCTTCAAACATTTCAAAAGCTTCATCATTGAGAAGTGAGCTTACAAATTCCACTAAGCCTGCATAGAGGTTAGTCATCAGTTCAATAAATTCATTGCATATAGTAGATGACATGTAAGATACAGTGCCTCTTCCTGCATTCCCAAGGCGTGACACATGATTTGCTAAGAATGGATCAAATTGTGCTAACAGTTCTATGATCCCTAGGAAATAGCCATTGTTTTCCGAACCAAAAACCTCATTTTCTCCACGGAAAGCAAGTCCTCTTAGAGCTAAGAATTTTACAACAGCAGCAACTCTTTCTAGAACTTTTCTCCAATAAGTGCGCTCTTTTTTAGTTTGATTTTCCAAATGAGAATCCAATAAGCCTTTTTTCTGTGCACGAAATACACTGGCTAAAATGCAGCTCCTGTGAGTGGTGCTGTTTTCATGTTCCTCGAAACGCTTGGAATTTTTCCAGTCATTGAACCCCTGTGTGAAGGTATTTTCTTTGGTAGAAAATAGCTTGCATGCTGGACAGTACACTTTTCTTGAGCTTTCAGAGTATTCCATCCATGATCTTTTCACAGTTTCTGAATTTGCAAGCTTCCTATAAAACATAAAGTCAATGTTCAGAGTTTGACTGAAGTTTTCTGCAATGAAAGCATTACGTAGAGAATCTGGGATTACATTTGGCCATGAGGCAGGATCTTTTAAGACAAATCCTGTGGATGAAATGTCCGTTGAGACATTGAGAGGAGACACAAAAGAAGTAGATGCTGGCTGAGAAATAATGGAGGGAGGGCTTCCTGTATGATCTGACGTATCTGCAGATTCAACTGTACTGGTAACATCAGAAACTGTTTTCGTGAGCATGTCTGTGATCTTTCTGCAGCTTCCTACATCTTTCTTTTTCTGTTCTTCTTCTTGAATTTTCTTCTTTCTTTTCTGTGACCCACTCGCATAAGAACGTCCAACATCACGTTCATGAGATGCCATAATGAGGATGTATCACTCTCTGTAATCATGCAAATACAAATTTTTCATTATCAATTATTATTAATTTTTTAATTATTATTAAATTTTTTTTTTTTTGTCAGTTGGGGGGATATGGCCCTTGTAGCCCCCTTTCCTCTGGCTGCGCATCTAAAAATTCAAAACGTTACCAGAAAGGAGTCATATACAGAACTTTTACCATAGATTAGGTTAGTGATTTGGGCTACGAATATTTTACTAATTCATCCTCCTTGATCTCCAGTTTACTTAAACAGAAATCATACTGAGTCCAAGAACAATGCACAATGGTATTTATATTACCATTTTCATAACTAAACTAATCATTATGTGTAATTACTACAGAAAATTGGAGAGGAATCTCCCATACTCACCCATTAGCGGGAAAACACAGCTGTTCTGGTTAGGTTTATTTATTTTTATTTTATTTTATTTCATTATTTATTTTTGTTTTGATTAATTTTTAAAAATCAATTTTACTCTCCAAACACTTGAACTTTTTAGGTAGGGACCCCTTTGCACTTGCACCATGTGCGTAGTCTTGGATGGGCCCCTGAACCCCTTGGACCGCGGGGCCCCCAAATGCGCGGGGCCCTAGGCAAATGCCTAGTTTGCCTATGCGGTAATCCGGCCCTGCCTGGAGATGTGACTGAAGAACAAAGGAAATGTTATTTTAGAGCCAGGAATGTCTGCATTGTTAATTCTGGACCCTATTTTGAAATTGGCATATTTTTTAATTTGCATAAAATTAGCCAAATTGCAAATTTCTGACCACTTTATTGGGTAGTTGAAATCAGTAAATGGGCAGTTTCTTGTACTCATTCGATAGAACAAATGAAGTTCTAAAGAAGTAGCTATGAGTTTGGTCGACTAGGACAATGGAATTAGCCGAAAATAGGACTCAAAGTGGGCAAAATCGCCGATTCGTAAATATCGCCGCGGTCGCTAACTTCACGAGAGCGTAATTCCGTAAGTTTTTCATCAAATTTCATACTTTTGGTGTCATTACCATCGGGAAAAGATTCTCTGTCATTTCATAGGAAAAAATAATTTTTTTTTCAAATATATTGCAACACCAAGAGACACCTCAGGATTTGGGGTTACGACTGTCAAAGGGTTAACCCTTTGACTGTTGCAACCCCAAATCCTGAAGTGTCTCCTGGTGTTGAAGAATATTAAAAAAATAAAAAAATTTCATATGAAAATGTTAAGATTAATTTTCTGATTGTTTGATGCCCCCCCAAAATTTTTGCGATCAGTACTTACCGAAATATAGAGGAGTAAAGTTGGCGGAAAATGAGTCGCGTATGGCAACAGCAGCGAATGCCGCTCACCCACTAAACTTTAGTTTACTTGCATTCGAAGATTTTTTTTTTTTTCACTTTTTTCACATAACTTATGTGGCCTGTGAGACCAAAGTAAGGTGCAATGTACATATACACACTCATTGTATACAACACAATAAGCGCACAAACATAATTATCAATATTTTGTTTACAAAACTTGTTTACACAAACAATACAAAAAATGGCTTATTACTATTGATCTATAATATATACACAAATGTACAGTCACTGGACATGTTCCTAGAACTTCTGCAGCTTGTAGAACTCTTTGAAACATGGTTTCATACACAATGGTGTTTTACGCTTCTCACACATAAAACGAGTGCCTCTGCATTTTTGTGGGCATTTTTTTTGTATGTGCACAGACAAAACACTTCGTCTGAGCAGTTTTCTTCAAAGTAGTAGCACAGGTAGACAGAAAGACAGACACACAGGTAGACAGACAGATAAACAGTCACAGAGATACAGACAGACACAGATATACAGGTAGACAGATACAGATAGGTTTATGTGCAACAGTGAAAACAAATAGAGGGTTTGAGAGTAAGAGCCTTTCTTGCCACAATCTCCAGACTTCATCTTAGGGGCCATGGTGAAATTTACTGTCCAGTTAGTACAGTTAATACAGTATGGTGCTGCTGATAGGGCAGGGTTACTCAAACTGATGCTACCTGCATGACGCATTGCCGCCGGGAGTATCGTTAAATATTGTACAGCGGTGTGCATCAGCTGCCAGATGAACAGTCGTAAGTCGAGTGGACTTATGTTGAACAGGTCGTAAGTCGAGTGGACTTATGTTGAACAGGTCGTAAGTCAGATGGTAGGTGTATTTGCGAGTCAAACAACGATTCACGAGTCGATGTTTTGACGAAAAATAGTTAAGATTTTCGAAAATTACGACTTTCGAACCTTACGAAAAATGAGGGCCCACTGTACACATATGTAGTCACTGGACACTTTCTTTGTGTTGAGTGTGTGGACTTCTAAATGTGCTGAGTCAGGGTCTGGCAACTGTCAAATTGACATATTGTCTCATTACTCGCTCCCCCTACTCCCTGTCAAAACAATTGGGTCGGATGCTCGCTTCCCGTCCATCCTGCTAGTAATTATCTTTCTTTCTACTTCTTTCTCCTTTTTTCTTTCTTCTCCTTTCTCTTTCTTACTCTTTTTCTATTTCTTTTTCTTTCTCCTTTCTTTCTATTTCTCTTTCTTCTTTTTCTTTCATTCTCTTTCATTCTCCTTTCTCATTCTCTTTCTTTCTTTCTTCTGGTATCCTGGGCATTGCTTTTGGTCACAAACTCCTCAAAACCATGAAATTGATCTTCACTGACACTTCCATCTCTGTTAGAGCTATCACTTGGGAAGAGAACTGTCCCAGATTCACCAGGGAGTCACATATTTCTTACTGCTAGGTATGCTGAAAAAGGACTACTGAAATGGCATTCCCAGAATGCACCACTGGCTTCCTGATTTTTTTAGAGTGCTCACACTGACCATGGAGACGCATTCTCTCACATGTGGGCCTACCAGCTTTCCCCTGCTGGATTTGAAACCACTAGAATTTTGGTGTATTAATACGTCACGGTGGCTCATAAGATATATATATGTGACCGAAACAGTCAAAGGGTTAATTATAGCCCTAATTTGATTGGCAGACAAGGAACCTTTTGCTAGTTCTGGGAATCAGTGCTAGATGTTGGGGCCCTTTAAATGCATTGCATTTCTGCATAGGGTAAAATGGACATGAGTGATGTCAAGAGTGTTGTGCCTGTGTGCTCTGTTATAGCTATCAAGAAGTTTGAGAGGAGGGTTTATGTTGGAGTTTAATGTTCTAAATATATATATACGTACAGTGGAACCTCAGTTGTTGTATGCCCTGGTTTTCGTAGGATTCGGTTTTTGACAACTTTTTTTGTTGAAATTTTGTCCCAGTTTTCATACATCCTCTCAGTTTTCATAGAGTTGACAATGGTCCACCATACCAAACCCGTCTGCCTGCCTGCACCCACACAAAGCATCTCTTGGTCTAGCTTTGTTTCTCGTTGAGTGAGCATTACCCTGTACATTCGGATAGCATTTCATAATAATCCATCGCTTTTTGTGCTTGTTTATTGAGTCCAACTGCTAAATAAGCCACCATGGGGCCAAAGAAAGTTTTGAGTGCCAGCCTTTTGATAAAGAAGGTGAGAAACATGATAGAATTCAAGTAAGAGCTCGTAGCAAAGGATAAAAGTGGTGTATGCGTGGCCGATCTCACCAGGATGTACAGGAAGTCTGCGTCAACGATCAGTTCCATCCTGGTGAAGAATAAAGTAATAAAGAAAGCAGATATTGTGAAAGGGGTAAATGTGCTAATGTAACAGATCGCAAAGAATTGAAGATGTTGAGTTGTTGCTGGTGTGGATCAACAAAAAACAGTTAGCGTGAGATAGTGTTGTGGAGGCGATAATTTGCGAAAAGGCAAGGCAGTTGCATGCAGATCTTGCTAAGAAAATGCCTGAAACAAGTGCTGCTGTTAGTGAATTTAAGGCCAGCAGAGGCTGGTTCAACAAATTCAAGAAGTGAACTGGCATACACAGTGTGGTAAGGTAGGGCGAGACTGCAAGTTCGGACAAACGTTGGGCCGAAGAATTTGTTGGTGAATTCAAGGAGTACGTAGAGGCTGAACGATTCCTCCCCCAACAAGTCTTCAGTTGTGACGAAACAGGCCTCTTTTGGAACAAAATGCCAAAGAGGACCTACATCATGCAGGAGGAAAAGGCACTGCCAGGATACAAGCCTATGAAGGATAGGCTAAGTCTTTTATTCTATGGTAATGCTAGTGGGGATTTCAAAGGAAAGCTTTATTGGTGTATCACTCTGAAAATCCCCAAGTGTTCAAGAAAAACAATGTCATCAAGAGTAAATTGTGTGTGATGTGGAAGGCTAACAATAAAGCATGGGTCACGAGGCAAATTTTCATTGAGTGGGTAATGAAGTGTTTGGCCCAAGTATGAAGAAATACCTCCTGAAAAAGCAATTGCCACTCAAGTGCCTCCTGCTAATGGACAATGCTCCTGCTCATCCTCCAGGCATGGAAGACCAGTTGTTGGAGGAGTATCGTTTCATCACAGTGAAATTCTTTCCCCCTAATACCACTCCTCTCCTCCAGCCCATGGACCAGCAGGTCATTTCAAACTTCAAAAAACTGTAAACCAAAGCAATGTTTCAAAAGTGCTTAGAAGTGACCTCATACACTGAGTTGACCCTAAGATAGTTCTGGAAAGATCACTTCAATATCCTCCACTGCATAAACCTTATAGGTAAGGCTTTGCAGGGAGTGACTTGCAAGACTTTGAACTTTGCTTGGAAAAAATTGTGATCAGAATGTGTACAGGAGAGGGATTTCGAAGCGCTTGGGGCTGACCCTAAGGAGCCTTTGCCAGTTATGGAAAGTATTGTGGCATTGGGGAATTCCCTGGGTTTGGATGTGAGTTTCAAAGATGTGGAAAAGTTGGTGGAGGACCACGATGAAGAGCTGCAAGACCTGCATCTGCAACATCAACAGACCACAGCTCAGGAAATTGCTTCAAAGGAGGAGGAAGAGACATGGAGGAAGGTGCCTCATCAAAGATTAAGGACATATGTGCAAAGTGAACTAAAGTGCAAACATTTACGGATGAACTTCACCCTGACAAAGCTGTTGCAGGTCATGTTGGCAACATGGACAATGACAATGTTGTGTCCCATTTTAGGGAAATCTTGAAGAGACGCCAGAGACAGAGCTCTCTGGACAGATATTTTGTGCGACAGGGGTCCAGTGACTCTCAAGTTGGTCCCAGTGCCATTAAAAAACAAAGAAGGGAAGTAACCCCAGCAAAAGACTTGGTACCTGACGTCTTTATGGCAGGGGATTTCCCTTCCAAACAATAGTGTACCTTCTTCCTCTCCCCTCCTCCCATCCTCCATCCATCCAAAAGTCTTCAATAAAGATAAATGTAATGCTATTATTATTTTATATATGTATGTACTTGATTTCTCATTGTTTTCTGTATGTAAATCTTTATTTTATTTGAAAAAAAAAAAAATTTGGGGTGTCTGGAATGGATTAATTGGATTCCCAATATTTCTTATGGGGAAAATGGTTTCGACATTCATGAATTTCGACTTTCAGCAGACTCTCTGGAATGGATTAATCATGAAATGCGAAGGCCCATTGTATTTGGAGAATAATTGAATATAGTGGATTAAGTGAATTTTGTGAAGTCAATAAGAGTTAATAGCAAACAAATGAAATAGGGCACTTCTTGTTCAACAGTAAAAAGAATGGTGTACATTGCACCATATGTAGAACCGTGTTGATTAGATCAGTGGGTTAATTAGACTCGGTCAGACCAGCGGCTCTGAAGAAACTTGATAGTAAAATTCTAACAAATAACTGCACAAAAATTGCATGATGGTGAGGTACTTACATTGCACAAAACATAGGGTATTGTAACTGTAGATTAATTAGTCTCTGTAAGGTCACCATCTGTCAGGAAGTTAGATCTTGTTCATTTGTGATTGTATACATATATACAACCTACATCTGTTTTCCCTCACTATGATTTTGCCGCCTTGTGTGAAACACTGGTGAATTTTGTCATTATGTTCTCATTCAAGCTTTCTTAACCTATACAGTAGGTTCTGATGTTTTCTAGTAAGGCACTTGTTAACATACACCGTACTCTTCTTTTTTTATGGATGTGCTGATCAGGTCCTTTTTTTCATATGAATGTAATCTAAGCATATCACTTGTTTTTCAACCCTGGTTTCCTAGCACACAGGCTTCCTTGATTTTATCAGCTGTTAAGATCACTTGTGGCTTATCTTGGATGATCCTCAATGTTGTATCCATGCAGTTCATTTGGTTTGTATTGGTAAGATACACAAATAACCCGCACACTTTGTCAATGGTCCAAGTCGGACCGAAACGTCGTCGTAAGCTTCTCTCTTTTATGTGCGGTTATTTGTGTATCGTTCCAGTCACGGTATTGTGCCTTTTTGTTATTTATGTATTGGTAAGATGAAGACTGTTGACAATAACTGCATCAGATAACTTTTGCTGGTCAGTGTTATCATCATGGTTTTGTAGGTAGTTGTTCAGCTGTGCATTCATGGTATTTTCCAGGCTTTGACAGCTTCTTCCAACTTGGTGTTTAGTGTTGAATTTGTTTGTTATGTTGAATTTGTTTGTAGGGTTTTGTTGTTACTCATTCCTGATATCAATTTCCAGGATCTTGTCTAGGTTAGCTATCTTTGATTCATGTTTTTCCAGTGATGCATAAAGACTAGTATTTTCATTTTCCATAGTTCAGAGGCTAGTAGTTAGCACACAGATGTATACTTTTAGTGCTTCAGGATTGTTGGCAGTACCTGAGAGTTCAGTTGGAGCACTGAAGCCCAGGAAGGAGGGGGAGTTATCTGACATGTTTGGTGTTGTTGGTGTGTAGCCCCAGGCATTGGTAATTGGGGTGGATGATGCAGCAGCTTCCTCCAGGGTAGACATGCTGGGCAATAGATTCCTTGGTGGATTAGTGTTTTTCTTATTGCTGTTTACTCTACGAATCTTTTTCATGGTAACGCTTAAGTAGCTGGTGGTGGTAGTGCAGTTAAGGAGAGGTGAGAGAGCCAGTATATATAGGCGAGGGGGATAAATGGGTCCAAAAAGAGGAAGAAAGAAAGTTGTGAAGAAGTAGTGGTAGAGGTAATGCTGGTGGTGGAATGAAGCTAACCAATGGTAGTGGTGGTAGTTTACCTGGAGAGGGTTTCGGGGGTCAATGCCCCAGCGGCCCAGTGTGAGACCAGACCTCATGTTGGATCAGAGTCTGATCAGCCAGACTGTTACTGCTGGATACACGCAAGCTGACGTACGAACCACAGCCCGGTTGGTCAGACCTGTCCGGTGCCTTCTTGAAGACAACCAGGGGTCTATTGGTAGTCCCCCCTTATGTATGCTGGGAGGCAATTGAACAGTCTTGGGCCCCGGACACTTAGTGTTGTCTCTCAATGCATTCGTAGTGCCCCTGCTTTTCATCGGGGGAATGTTGCATCTCCTGCCGAGTCTTTTGCTTTCATAGTGATTTTCGTGTGCAGATTTGGCGCCAATCCCTCCAGGACCTTCCAACTATACGTATATTATCATGTATCTCTCTCGCCTGCATTTGAGGGAATACAGATCAAGGACCTTCAACCATTCCCAGTAGTTTAGGTGCCTTATCATACTTATATGTGCCGTGAAAGTTCTTTGTATACTCTCCAGGTCTGCAGTGTCACCAGCCTTGAAGGGGCCATTAGTGTTCAGCAGTATTCCAGCCTAGAGAGCACAAGCGATTTGAAGGGAATCATCATGGGCGAGGCGTCCCTAGTTTTGAAGGTTCTCATTATCCATCCTATCATTTTCCTAGTGCATGAGGTAGATACATTGTTGTGGTCTTTGAAGGCAAGATCCTCTGTCATTATCACTCCCAGGTCCTTCACATTACTTTTCCGCTCAATTGTATGATTTGAATTTGTTGTATACCCTGATACATTTTTAATTTCTTCAAGTTTCCAATATCTGAGTAGTTGAAATTTCTCCTCGTTGAACTTCACATTGTTTTGAGTGGCCCATTCGAAGATTTGGTTGACGTCCGCTTGGAGTCTCACGTTGTCTTCAGTGGAGGTCACTGCCATGGTAATCCAGGTGTCATCTGCAGAGGAAGACACGGAGCCATGGCTTACATCTCTTTCTATGTCAGAAATGAGGATGAGGAATAGAATGGGAGCGAGTACTGTGCCTTGTGGAACAGAGTTTTTTTTACCGTGGCTGCCTGGGACTATACTCTGTTTATTATTACTCTCTGTGTTCTATTTGTCAGGAAGTTGTAGATCCATCTACCGACTTTCCCATTATTCCTTTATCACACATTTTGTGTTCTATTACACCATGGTCACTCTTGTCGAAAGCTTTTGCAAAGTATGTGTATAGTACATCTGTATTTTGTTTATCCTCTACAGCATCCAGGATCTAGTCTTAGGGGTCCAGTAGCTGGGATAGGCAGGAGCGACCTGCTTTAAACCCGTATTTCCTTGGGTTATGTAATTAATGGGTATCTAGGTGGTTGGCGATCTTGCTTCTTAGGACCCTCTCAAAGATTTTTATGATATGGGATGTTAGTGCTATTGGTCTGTAGTTTTATTTATTTATTTATTTATTTAAAAATTTGTGCACACATACAGAGGTACAAAAAATACAGAAAAGAGCAGTATGCCAAAGCCACTTATACTATGCATAGCATTACGGGCTGGCTTAAAATTAACTTAAGATGAACTAAGCAATGATGACATCGGTGATAAAACTTTAATGTAAACAGATTACTATAAAGCACAAGTGAGTATTACAAAGACAGGTCATATGGTTGTATGCATTGTTGTGCATTCAGTAGAATGGAGTATTCTGTTAGGTAGTGTATTTAAAAAATAATAAAGTTAGATTGGGTTTTAGGTTTAACATTTATGTGATATAATTGTGAGAAACATTTAAGATATACAATTTATAAGGTTCAGTTATTCAGTATTTATTTGGTTTTGGGTGAGTAAGTGATCTTTGAGAAGAGACTTGAATTTATAAACAGGTAGTGTTTCTTTTATATTTACAGGTAATGAGTTCCAGATTTTAGGGCCTTTTATGTGCATTGAGTTTTTGCATAGTGTGAGATGGACACGAGGAACATCAAAGAGTGATCTGTGCCTTGTGTTATGGTCATGTGTTCTGTTGAGGTTGGCAAGGAGATGTTTAAGGGGAGGGTTAATATCAGAGTTAAGTGTTCTATGTATGTAATAGGTGCAGTAATAAGTATGAATGTTTTGTATGGTGAATAGGTTTAGTGTATTGAATATTGGTGGAGTGTGCTGCCTATAGTGAGAATTTGTTATCATTCTAACTGCAGCCTTTTGTTGGGTAATTAGTGGTCTGAGATGGTTACTTGTTGTTGAGCCCCATGCACAAATTCCATAGGTGAGATAGGGGTAAATAAGAGAGTGATATAGGGCCAGGAGGGCTGACTGTGGAGCATAGTACCGTATCTTCGATAGTATGCCTACAGTCTTGGAAATTTTCTTAGAAATTTGTTGTATATGTGTATGAAATTTGAGTCTATTATCAAGGTGGATTCCTAAGAATTTTCCCTCTGTTAGTTTTGTGATAGGTGATCCGTTTATCATTATGTTAAGAGGGACATCTGTAGCTCTGTTACCAAACTGAATGAAGTAGGTTTTGTCAATGTTTAGTGTAAGTTTGTTAGTCCTCATCCAGGTAGATATTTTCTGTAATTCTGTATTTACAGTATTGGCTAGCGTGACTGGGCTCGGGTGGGAGAAGACGTATGTAGTGTCATCTGCAAATAGTGTGGGTTTGAGTAATTGCGAAGCATTTGGTAGGTCATTTATGTATAGGAGAAAGAGAAGAGGGCCAAGGACACTTCCCTGTGGGACACCAACTGTAATTGGTTGTGCAGAAGAGTTTGCCCCATTTGCATACACATATTGGCTTCTGTTGCTGAGGTATGACTTGAGGTAGTTGAGGGAGTGCCCTCTTATACCATAGTGTGACAATTTTACGTGGAGCAAGTCATGGTTAACTGTATCAAAAGCTTTACGTAAGTCAATGAAGATCCCCAGTGGGACTTCTTTTTTCTCTATTGCAGTGTATATATGTTCTAGCATGTGTATAAAAGCATCATTAGTATTTTTATTTGGCCTAAATCCAAATTGGCAGGGGTTGAGTATGTTTTGGGAGATAAGGTAGGAGTAGATTCGTTTATGAATTAATTTTTCGAAGATTTTTGAGAGAGGGTGTAAGTTGGATATTGGCCTATAGTTATTCAACTCTGTTTGGTCTCCTCCTTTGTGGATCGGGGTGACCCTTGCTATTTTGAGTACTGTGGGGAAGGTGGAGGATTCAATGGATTTGTTAAAGAGTGTTGCAATGATTGGTGATAGCACTTGTGACACTTTTTTGTATATAAAGGGTGGTAAGGTATTTAAATCTCCTGCCTTGTTTTTTAGCGTGTTGATAATAAGGGAGACTTCGTATGGGTTAGTCGGAGCTAGGAACAGTGTGTTCGGGTAGTTGCCAGTGAGGTAGTCATTTGGTGGGGTATCTGAGCTTGGGATTTTATTGGCAAGGTTTTGTCCTATAGTGGAGAAGAAGTCATTGAGTCTGTTTGCTGTTTCTGTTGGTGGGAGTTGGGGTTCATCTGATTTTGCTAATTTTATTTCACTATTTCGTGATATCTTTTTTGTTCCTAGAATTTCTGATAGGGTTTTCCAGGTCTTTTTTATATCACCTCGTAAGTTGGATAATCTGTTCTCATAATACAATTTTTTTGCCCTTCTTATCAGGCTGGTTAGGATTGACGAGTAACGTTTTGTTTGGTCTCTGGTTATGTGACCCATTCTGTACTGTTTTTCATATTGGTGTTTTGTATTTATGGATTTGAGAATGCTGGGTGTTAACCAGGGACTGTTCAGTCTCTTAGCTGTCATCTGTTTAGTTTTTTTAGGGCAGTGCTTGTTATAGAGGTATTGGGTCTTTTTTAGAAAATTATTAATACATTCGTCAATATCTGTATAGATTTCTAGCTCAGTGTGCCAGTCAATGTTTGCTACTGCTGTTGTGAAGTTATTAATGGCTGCCTCATTGTGAAGTCTGAAGGTGACTTTAGTAGTGTCTTGGGGTAATTTACCAAGAGTTGTTATGAGAAAAGTAGGGTAGTGGTCTGTGGTATTATCTGTAATTATGCCTGATTTTAAAGGGGATATGGTGTTGGTCCAGATGTGGTCAAGTAGGGAAACACTAGTCTCTGTAACTCTTGTAGGTTTTGTTACTGTTGGTAGCAACATACAGTTACTCATTGTGTTTGTGAATTCAGTAACGTGTGGGTCCTGGTCTTGCAGGAGATTTATATTGAAGTCACCTGAGAGTAGTAAGTGATCTTTGTTCATGCGTGCATCAGTTATCATACTTCCTAGGTTTTGACTAAATTGGCTAATGTTTGACTGTGGAACTCTGTAAATGTTTATCAATGTGAGAGGTTTTTGTAGGTATTTGGATTTGAATTTGGCTATTATATATTCCCCATGTTCATCCCTTGTGCAAGTATTAGTGATACATTCTAGTTGGTCTGAGTAGTATATGGCTGTGCCACCCCCTTGTTGGTCTGGCCTACAGTTCTTTGCAATTGCTTTACTGCCACCTTTGCGGAGTGGGGCTATGTCTGTTGTTTTTAAATAACAAAAAAAGGCACAATACCGTGACTGGAACAATACACAAATAACCCGCACATAGAAGAGAGGAGCTTACGACGACGTTTCAGTCCGACTTGGACCATTTACAAAGTCACACTAATGAGAAGTGGAGCAGGACGGGTATATATAGGCAGGAAGAGGTAGTAGTGGTGGTGGCGGTAGTAGTAGTAGTAGTAGTAGTAGTGGTGGTGGTGGTAGTAGTAGTGGTAGTAGTGGTAGTAGTAGTGGTAGTAGTGGTAGTAGTGGTAGTGGTGGTAGTAGTAGTAGTAGTAGTAGTAGTAGTGGTAGTAGTGGGGAATTAAGGAGGAGGAGCCAGTCAAATACAAAGAAAGGGGAGCACTGCATGGGAGCTAGGTGCCCACAGAGGGAGAGCAAGTGCACAGAGGTGGGGGGAAGGGGAAGTGATGAAATAAATAATGAAGGAACAGAAACACGAGACAGAAGAAAGAAAGACAACCCAGAGGAGAAAAAAGGAAAGAGGAAGAGGGAGAAGAAGAAAAAAAGGAGGAATCAGGTTAAGTCATGGGTGTTCTGAAGTTTGGAGCATTTTACAATGTAGTGGGAGAGGAAGGCATCTACAGAGACGAAGCCACAACTAAGATTCATACAAGGAAAGTTGTGTATTAGAGAGGATTCAAGTAGACGGCAACTGTTAAAGTTGGAAGTAGGGAAGACAGTTTTAGCAGAAGACCAGCCAATAGGATGACTGTGATCTTTGACGTGACAGAACAGAGCATTGTTAGTGTCGGCAAGCCTAACACTATTTTTGTGCTCCCTAAGTCTGTCAGAAAGAGATCGACCAGTTTCTCCGAAGTATTGAAGAGGACAGGAGGAGCAAGAAATAGAGTAGTCAGCAGGAACATTTGTAGAGGGAGGAGAGGTATGAACGAGATTAGTGCGAAGAGTATTAGTCTGGCGGAAAGTAAGCTTGATGTCTAAGGGACGGAGAGAATTGTTGAGATTAGAAAGACCGGAAATGTAGGGAAGGCAGAGGACAGAAGAGTTCCCAGGAGTAGAGAGTTTGGGAGAGAAGAAATTACATTTAGCACATGAGAGGGCAGAGTTGTTAGTGTGACTTTGTAAATGGTCCAAGTCGGGCCGAAACGTCGTCGTAAGTTCCTCTCTTCTATTTGCAGGTTATTTGTGTATCTGTTGTTTTTAGTGTGTGCAGGATGACTCCTGTGTCTATGCTCCCTCTCCATAAAATGCTGAAGGCACATGATAGGGACTTCTTGCAATTGTTGATGAACACTGAGTTCTATGAGTCTGGGCCTGGGGCAGAGTGCGTGTGCATATCATTTATTGCCTCTTCAAAGTCTTGTGGGGTTAGAATAATATCCGAGATTTTTTAGATGACCATATATTAGGTTTAGTTTAATAAAGAATTCATTTGGATTGTTGACCCTTAGTCTGGGCAGTGGCTCCCCAAACTCTGAGTCATATTGGGACTTGAGTATCTCACTCATTTCTTGGCTGTCATCTATGTCCCATTCCGCCTAAGCAGGGACCCAATACTGGATGTTGTTTTCCCCTTATATTTGGCATAAGAGAAGAAGTATTTTAGGTTTTTTTCAATTTCCTTTATGGCATTTAGTTCTTCCTGTGATTCTTGTCTCCTGTAAGATTCCTTCAGCTTAAGTTCAATATTTGCAATTTCATTGACTAGTGCCTCCCTTTGTATTTCAGATATAGTGGCCCCACTCAGCAGCTCTGTGACTCTTCGCCTTCGTCTGTATAGGGAACGTCTCTGTCTTTCTAGTTTACATCTTCTCTTTCTTTTTCTTAATGGAATGTATCTTGAGCAGATCTCAGGAACCACAGAATTCATTTTTTCAAGGCAAATGTTCGGATCCATGTTGTTTAGTATATCTTCCCAGTTGTTTCATTTAGGACATGGTTTACCTGATCCCATTGTATGTTTTTGTTATTGAAATTAAATTTCTTGAAGAGACTTTCATGACTGCTCACATTTTGCTGATCAGGAGCCCTGTGTATACATGTCTGTACCTTTATTAATGTTCCTCTATTAATGTAATGGATTATTAAGGGGATTGTCTGACTGTACGTTAAATCAAATTATAAAATAGAGATAAAGCGTTAAAGTGCTCCAGTGTACATCTAGTGTAGTAGTGTACACATGATTTGCTGATATATTGCAATAAACAATGAAAATAAAGAAGCTGAAGGTACAATTTAACCAGTGAATTTTTCCCATTATTGTAGAACTACATTCTATTGAGTTTCCTTATATTGAGGGTTTATTGTAAGTAAAGGAATGACCTTAAAAATTATGCGTAGTTTTCTCTGTAAAATAAACCTGCCCAGTTTATCTAATATGATAACTTAGCAGATATAGATTTACAAAAATGTCTCATTCAGTTTTTTCTTTTACAGTGGCAGTAAACATACCATAATGACACCCTTTGTCATCACACTGAAGAACAATGAAGGATACTACATTGTCTGAAGTACTGAGTACAACTACAGTCAGCACCAAGTTTGCTGAAGCATACTACATTGTCTGAAGTACTGAGTACAACTACAGTCAGCACCAAGTTTGCTGAAGCATGCAACATTGTCTGAAGTACTGAGTACAACTACAGTCAGCACCAAGTTTGCTGAAGCATACTACATTGTCTGAAGTACTGAGTACAACTGCAGTCAGTACCAAGTTTGATGAAGCATGCAACATTGTCTGAAGTACTGAGTACAACTGCAGTCAGTACCAAGTTTGATGAAGCATACTACTTTGTCTGATGTGCTGAGTACAACTACTGTCAGCACAATTACAATACTATTGACAATTTGTGTGTGTTACAGTTGTCGGTATTTGAGTGTACTGTTCAGGAAATTTTGTAATTTCTAACTTTTCCATGGAATTAAGGTAACAGAAAATATGGTACAGTGCACACATATTTCACATTTAATACATGAAAGACAACTTCAGTGAGGCATAATTCATGACATTTTTTCTATTTTAATTTACTATTTCTGTATTCTTTCCTTCCCAGAAACTATTATAGTAGTCATAGTCTTACCCGTTATGAAAAGTCTTACCCGTATTATGAAAAGTCTTACCCTTATTATGAAAATAATAATCTTAACCCTAGCATGACAATATTAGTCATAATCTTTCCATTAACTGTTTTCAAAAACCTGAATATTTGTTATTTTATCTAATTTTCTTGAAATATTCCCTGTATATCATTATTCCAACATCTCTCTGATTTTGTTTCATTGTACAATAAAAATGAAGACATTGCATGAATCAAATTAATTATTTACTATGTCAATAATCATGTAAAACATGTAAATGTTTTGTGACATTATTTTTTCATCTAAATTTATACTGGTTACAAGACTTTGTATGAAAAGAATTTTTTTTTTAGAAAGGCCTTCACTGGAGACTGTATTATATGTGAAACAATAGAAAGTAAAAAATGTGTGATGAGTACATCTTTTGTTATGTGAAGTACAATAAGTCTGTTATGTGAAGTACAAAATGTCTATTGTTATGTGAGGGAGTGCATAGCATGCAAGGAATTTCTTATTTATGTAGTGTTAAAAACTTGAAATGAAATCAAAGTCAACATGAAGGTAGTAAAAAAAATCCATCGGTGTCCTGTTTGTGAAAAAGTTTTTCCAACTAATTATAGACTGATGAAACATAACAGTACTCATACAGGAGAAAGATCTTATCACTGTCCAGAATGTCTAAAAGGTTTTACTGATAAATCTTCATTAAAAAAACATAAGAGAGTTCATACAGGAGAGAAGCCATATCAGTGTCCTGAATGTCTGAAAGATTATACTGATAAATCCTCATTAAAACAGCATCAGAGAATTCATACAGGAGAGAAGCCATATCATTGTTCAATGTGTCTGGAAGACTTCAATGATAAATCCTCACTAAATAAACATGAGAGAGTTCATACAGGAGAGAAACCATATCAGTGTACAGTGTGTCATAAAGACTTTAGACAAAGGAGTCACTTGAATTCACACATGAGACTTCATACTGGAGAGAAGCCATTTCAGTGCTCAGTATGTACAAAATTATTTACAGTAAAATGTGCTCTGGTAAAACACATGCGGTATCATACAGGAGAGAAACCATATCAGTGCTCAGTGTGTCATAAAGACTTTAGACAGAGGAATCACCTGAATTCACACATGAGACTTCATACTGGAGAGAAGCCATTTCAGTGCTCATTGTGTGCAAAACAGTTTTCGGTAAAATCTTCTCTAGTGAAACACATGAAGACTCATACAGAAGATAAAACACATCAGTGTCCAGAGTGTCATAAAGTACTTTCAAGTCACACTTTTTTAGTTAAGCACAAGACACTTCATAAAGAACATAAATCATACAAGTGTTCTAAATGTCAGAAAAACTTTTCATTAGAAGAAAGTTTAGTAAAACATTTAAAAATTCACACAGGAGAAATGCTATACAAGTGTTCAGAGTGTCAGAAAGACTTTTCAGGACAAGAAAATTTAATATTACATCAAAGAATTCATGAGGGGGAGAGCCCATATAGTTGCTCACTGTGCTCACAGAGCTTTTCACAAAAATTTAAATTTGAAAATCACATGAAAGGTCATAACACAGAACAACCATATCAGTGTTCAAGGTGTCTGGAAAGTTTTTCTTATGAGACTAACTTAGTAAATCATATGATAACTCATATATGAGAGAGAATACATGGTAGTGTGAAGTGTTTTAAAGATTTAAGTAAATCTTCCCTCAAGGGAGGTTCCTGGACACTAGTGAGGGGCTCTTGATATAAGGAATTGGATCTGTGCTCCATTTCCCTGAATTAAGCCTGAATGCCTTCCACATTCCCCCCATGAGTGTTGTATAATCCTACAGGTTTATCGCTTCCCCTTAATTATAATAATAATAATAATTTAAGTAAATCTCATTTTGTAAAACCTCTTGTGATTGGTCACTTCAGCAGGAAAATCCAAGTGAAATTGATGTCCTTTTTAGAAACATATGTAAGACATATTTAACATATGGTAAAAGAACACAAATGTAAAATTACAATAAGACATGACTAAAATACACTTAAAATACAAGTTAATTTTTTCTTACCTCTCTAGTGCACATACAAGTACAGGTCCGCCATCACAAATCCGGCAATCAGTTATTCGGTTCCTTCAGTTATTCGGCACTAATTTTGGCTAGCATAATTTCAAATTTCCAGGGTTGCCACACCAACCTGCTGGTACTGTGTGGTGGGGCTACTTGCTGCATAAGGCATTCCAATTTCTTTTTCTCCATTTATTGTTTTAACCTGCTTTTAGCCCTAGCCATGGTTCCAATGAATAAAAGAAATGCTTCTCATTATGTAAAGCACCTACACAGTACATTATCCATTAAAGATAAGGTGGCTTTGAAGCCACTGTTGGTTGTCATGAGCTCAGTCTCATGATGCAGGAGAATATGCTTTATTATTACGCTAATATCAACACTACAGCTTATTGCCTATCACAAGTGATCTAATATGACATAATAAACAATATAAATAACATAAAACATGTTAAATACTCCAGAATGAATAATACTTGGTGTAATACCGAGCAGCTCGATGGAGGTATGAAGAGGTTATGGTATACAAGTACCATTCTCCTATCCCTGTCTTGGTGGCTTATATTAGAGAAAACGGAGTATAGCACAGGGCTAACTGTGATATACACTCGTACTGCACCATAAACCTGAAACAAAAAAGTTATTTTCTCTATATAGATTATCACACATAGCAGAATATGTGTAGAGAACCTAGGATAACCCAACAAAGTCAATGTGGCTTCTTTTTAGTACCTGGCTTAGGTCAGCCATATATGATTTTTGGTAAATATTCGATTCCCAGCCAGGGTGGAAACATTAGGCGTGTTTCTTTACACCTTTTGTCTATATTTACCCATCAGTAAATGGGTACCTGGGTGTTAGTCGAATAGTGTGGGTATTATCCTAGGACACTGATCTAATTTTCTTGAAATAATCTGCATAACAAGAGGCTTTCTATATAGTAGTATGTCACTGATGTCAGCTATGTCTGTATACCGTGTACATGTATGTGTAGTAAATAAAGATATTATTATTATTGTAATATTATTATTATTATTTTCTCAGTTGTTTGTTGGGTTATCTTATTCAAACTTGGGCAATGTATGATGGAAAGATACTTCTTAATATTTTTTTTATTATCACACTGGCCGATTCCCACCAAGGCAGGGTGGCCCGAAAAAGAAAAACTTTCACCATCATTCACTCCATCACTGTCTTGCCAGAAGGGTGCTTTACACTACAGTTTTTAAACTGCAACATTAACACCCCTCCTTCAGAGTGCAGGCACTGTACTTCCCATCTCCAGGACTCAAGTCCGGCCTGCCGGTTTCCCTGAACCCCTTCATAAATGTTACTTTGCTCACACTCCAACAGCACGTCAAGTATTAAAAACCATTTGTCTCCATTCACTCCTATCAAACACGCTCACACATGCCTGCTGGAAGTCAAGCCCCTCGCACACAAAACCTCCTTTACCCCCTCCCTCCAACCTTTCCTAGGCCGACCCCTACCCTGCCTTCCTTCCACTACAGACTGATACACTCTTGAAGTCACTCTGTTTCATTCCATTCTCGCCTACATGTCCGAACCACCTCAACAACCCTTCCTCAGCCCTCTGGACAACAGTTTTGGTAATCCCGCACTTCCTCCTAACTTCCAAACTACGAATTCTCTGCATTATATTCACACCGCACATTGCCCTCAGACATGACATCTCCACTGCCTCCAGCCTTCTCCTCACTGCAACATTCATCACCCATGCTTCACACCCATATAAGAGCGTTGGTAAAACTATACTCTCATACATTCCCCTCTTTGCCTCCAAGGACAAAGTTCTTTGTCTCCACAGACTCCTAAGTGCACCACTCACCCTTTTCCCCTCATCAATTCTATGATTCACCTCATCTTTCATAGACCCATCCGCTGACATGTCCACTCCCAAATATCTGAATACATTCACCTCCTCCATACTCTCTCCCTCCAATCTGATATCCAATCTTTCATCATCTAATCTTTTTGTTATCCTCATAACCTTACTCTTTCCTGTATTCACTTTTAATTTTCTTCTTTTGCATACCCTACCAAATTCATCCACCAATCTCTACAACTTCTCTTCAGAATCTCCCAAGAGCACAGTGTCATCAGCAAAGAGCAACTGTGACAACTCCCACTTTGTGTGTGATTCTTTATCTTTTAACTCCACGCCTTTTGCCAAGACCCTCGCATTTACTTCTCTTACTTCTTAATGTACACCAAAAATGAAAGAAATCAGACCATAAATAGCGGAGTTCACTTCTCAGCCATTAGCGGCTGCTTAGCGGTATATTTTTGTATGGTTGTTATGGTTATATTCTCATTTTTTTGGTCTCATTTGATAGAATGAAAGATATATTACAGAAATAGATATGATTTTGATTGCTTTCATGACGAAAAGTACCTTGAAATTGCGCTCACAGTATCGAAAATGTTCTATTCTTTAGCGAAGCTCAAGAGTAAACAAATGACGTCACCGTCTAATACCTGTCCGCCTGCCAGTCCAAATTCCAGTACGGAGTCAAGAATGGATTGACATTATTTATACAATTATTACAATAATGCAGCAGTCTGCATAACAGTAAATCTTCTATTTTTTTTGTGAATAAAACTTCCAAATGAAAAGCAAGAGTAATATAAGAGGGGCCTGTAGCCATGACTAATGAACAGAGAAAATGTTATTTTAGTGCCAGGAATGTCTGCATTATTTATTCTGGATCCATGTTTGAAATTGGCATCTGTTGAAATTTGTGTGAAATCAGTCAAATTGCCAATTTCTGACCACTTTATTGGGTAGTTGAAATAAGTGAATGGGCAGTTTCTTGTACTCAGTTGACAAACTAGAAGTAAGTTTATTCAGGTATACACAAATACAGTTACATAGATTATCATACATAGCAGTGTATGTATAGAGAACCTGGGATAACCCAGAAAAGTCAGACAAAGTGACTTATTTCCAGTACCTGGCTTGGGCTTGCCATATATGATTTTTGGTAAATATTTTTTTTCTTGGTTGTTTGTTGGGCTATCTCATTGAAACTTGGGCAATGTATGATGGAAAGATGCTTCTTAACGTACAACAAAAATAAAAATGACGGACGATAAATAAGGGAGTTCACTACTCAGCCATTAGCCGCCTCTTTGCAGTATATTTTCGTATGGTTTTTATGGTTGTATTCTCATTTTTTGGACTCATTTGATAGAATGGAAGATATATTACAGAAATAGACATGATTTTGATTGCTTTCATAACAAAAAGTACCTTGAAATTGAGCTCAAAGTAGCAGAAAGGTTCGATTTTTGCCGATGTTAAATGAACTGTGTAAGTCAAGTTGGTTAATTTTATTAAGTGTATTCTAACCTAACCACTCTGTAATTCGGCAAACTTGGTAATCCGGCACACTACAGGTCCCAGTGTTGCCGGATTTGTGATGGAGGACCTGTAGTAGGTTAGTAGACAGCAGCTGCCCAGGGAGGTACTACCGTCCTGCCAAGTGAGTGTAAAACAGAAGCCTGTACTTGTTTTACATGATGGTAGGAGTGCTGGTGTCTTTTCTCTGTCTCATAAGCATGCAAGATTTCAGGTACATCTAGCTACTTCTGCTTACACTTAGGTGTCACATACATGTATAAGCATATATATACACACCCCTCTGGGTTTTCTTCTATTTTCTTACTAGTTCTTGTTCTTGTTTATTTCCTCTTATCTCCATGGGGAAGTGGAACAGGATCTTTTTCTTCAAGCCATGCGTGTTGTAAGAGGCGACTAAAATGCCGGGAGCAAGGGGCTAAGAACCCCTTCTCCTGTATAAATTACTAAATTTAAAAAGAGAAACTTTCATTTTTCTTTTTGGGCCACCCTGCCTCGGTGGGATATGGCTGGTTTGTTGAAAAAAAGAAAATTAGTTCGTTTTGGTTTCTTTCTTTCTCTCTGTGCTAACAGAGCATACTAAATTACTACACAGGAAGTACCATAATCTAAAAACTGCACACCCTATAATGTACTTGTATATGTATCTAAAACATTCCCAGGACTACTGCTTCAGAAGTCCAGAATGTATGTGTTGGTTGTCATGATACTGAACATGGTCCAGGATGTAAGGGCAAGTTTTCTTACACCCACCTGCTGCCAATATTCAACTGGCAGTAAACAGATACTGAGGAGTTAGTTATCCTGGCCTCTGGCTTAATAATCCAGAGTCTTCAATCTTTAATATGTCCTTAACACTTTCACTACATTTTATTATACACCTCTGGCTCCAGTTATAAGTTCTTTAACAAAAGAACATGTTATGGCTGTAAGTGAACTTTGGTACTTATTAATAGTAAGCAAAATGAAGAGGAAGTATTGTTGTCCCATGGTTTCTCATTTTCCCTATAGCACAAATTAGGGAGAATCTTTTTCTGATGAGCAACCTCACTTAGTATTAACCCTTTGAGGGTTTCGGCCGTACTAGTACGTCTTATGCGCAGGGGTTTTTGACGTACTAGTACCCATAAATTCTAGCGCTGTCAAATCTCGCAGGAAAAGGCTGATAAGCCTAGATGTGAGAGAATGGGTCTGTGTGGTGGGTGTGCGCAGTAGGAAAAAAATCTAGGACCCAGTGGTGCATTGTGGGAATGCCATCATAGTACACAATGTCCACCATGCCTCGCGGTAAGAAGTTCCTCACTCCTCGGCGAATTGGGACACTTTTGTTCCCCAGTGACAGTTCTAATACAGATGGAAGTGACAGTGAAGAAGAGTTTCAAGGTTCTTGTGAGGTTTTGACTGGAACTAATGACCATAATATCGGTAATAGTGAGGAAAACCCAGACAACCCACAGCCTTCCACCTCTGGTGCTGGGCCGGCTTGTTCACGTTCAGTTGTACCAGAATCAAAGAGGAAACTCCTATTTTCCCAAATCCCAGACTCAGATGTGAGCATTGGTGATGATAGTGATAGTGATTACGAACTACAAGCTCTTCAAACTTGTTCCAAGAATGGAGGAGGAGGAGGCAGAGGAGGAGGAGGCAGAGGAGGAGGCAGAGGAGGAGGAGGCAGAGAAGGAGGCAGAGGAGGAGGAGGCAGAGGAGGAGGAGGCAGAGGAGGAGGAGGAGGAAGAAGAGGAGGAGGAGGAGGAGGAGGAGGAAGAAGAGGAGGAGGAGGAAGAAGAAGAAGAATACATAATAATAACAATAATACATAATAATAATAATACATAATAATAATACATAATAATAATAATACTTAATAATAATAATATGTAATAATAAATGTTCACCCATGACAGTAACAAGATAAGGGGAGATAACATCTGATAAGTGCTGACGTTTGATGAGGGTAAATGAGGGTGGAGCTGATACCAAAAGATTACATGAACATCGCCCTCCCTTTGTTTTTGCTGGTATACTAACATTTCTGTCTGTCTATTTGCCTGTCTGTCAAGCTCCCTGTCTATCTGTCTATCCGTCTAGCTCTCTGTCTCAGAGAGCCACAAGACTGCGTCATCACTTTTACTCACATCTTCAAGCAGAGTATAGCACTTTGTCTGGATTTCTTGGGTTATCCTAGGTAATTTATACTACGTATACTTGTATTTATGTGTACCTGTGAGACAGAGATAGACAGACAGATAGAAAGAGATAGAATGAGGGAGAAAGATTATTAGAATGGAGGAGGGGAAGCAGCATCCGACCCCATTGTTTTGACAGGCGGGAGGGGGAGTGAGTAATGAGACAATATGTCACTTTGACAGCTGCCGACTCCTGGTAATTTACACTATGGAGGAGGAGGAGAAGGAGAAGGAGGAAGAGGAAGAGTAGAGGGAAGAGGAAGAAGAGGAGGAGGAGGAAGAGGAAGAGTAGGAGGAAGAGGAATAAGAGGAAGAGGAGGAGGAAGAGGAATAGTAGGAGGAAGATTAGGGGGAATAGGAGGAAGAGGAAGAAGAGGAGGAAGAGGAAGAAGAGGAGGAAGAGGAGGAAGAGGAAGAAGAGGAGGAGGAGGAAGAGGAAGAGGAAGAGTAGGAGGAAGAGGAAGAAGAGGAGGAGGAGGAAGAGGAAGAGTAGGGGGAAGAGGAAGAGGAAGAGTATGAGGAAGAGTAGGGGGAAGAGGAGGAAGAGTAGGGGGAAGAGGAGGAAGAGGAAGAAGAGGAGGAGGAGGAGGAGGAAGAGGAGGAGTAAGAAGAGGAAGAGTAGGAGGAAGAGGAAGAAGAGGAGGAGGAGGAGGAGGAAAAGTAGGGGGAAGAGGAAGAAGAGGAGAAGCCACAAGACCGCGTCATCAGGTTTACTCACATCTTCAAGCAGAGTATAGCACTTTGTCTGGATTTCTTGGGTTATCCTAGGTAATTTATACTATGTATACTTGTATTTATGTGTACCTGTGAGACAGAGATAGACAGACAGATAAAAAGAGAGAGACAGATTGAAAGAGATAGAATGAGGGAGAAAGATAAAACACCATTGTGTATGACACCATGTTTCAGAGTTCCACAAGCTGCAGAACTAATAGGAATATGTTCAGTGACTGTATATTGGTATATATATTATAGAACAATAATAATAAACAATGTTTTGTATTGTTTGTTTTTGTAAACAAGTTTTGTAAACAATATATTGATAATTATGTTTGTGTGCTTATTGTGTTGTATACAACAAGTGTATATGTGTACATTGCATCTTACGTTGGTCTCATAGGCCACATAAGTTATGTGAAAAAATAAAATAGTGAAAAAAACAACAAACCTTCAAATACAAGTAAACCGAAGTTTACCGGGTGAGCGGCAGTCGCCGCTGTTGCCATACGCGGCTCATTTTCTGCAAACTTCATGCCTCCATATCTCCGTAAGTATTGATGGTAAAATTTTTTTGTTTATCCTATAATGTTTAGAAAAAAAACTCTATTTTTTCATAAGAAAAAATAATTTTTTTTTTTTTTTAAATTTGGCCGACCCTGAGAACAAGTTTCTGAGAGGGCCTGTCGACCCGCAAAGGGTTAACTAATGAAGACTCAGGGACACATTCACTATATACGTAGTGGCTCACAATTATTTTTTCTTTCATTTCTAACCAATGAAGACTCCAGGGAGACATTTACTAAATAACAAGTAGTGTGTCACAAATTTTTCTTTATTTTTTCTAACTAATGAAGAGCCAATGAGGCATTCACTAAATACAGAAGGACCCCACTTATACAGCAGGGCCCCACTTATACAGCAGGTCAGGTTCTGGGCTATTGCTGTAGAGCAAAAATCACTGTAAAGAGAAACACAGCCAGATAATATGTTTACACTATCATATTAAGTGAGAAATAGAGCTAGGTTTAAAATATTCATATGCAGTGGTATCTCGAGTTACGAACTTAATTCGTTCCAGAAGGCTGTTCGAGTGCTGATACTGAACGAATTTGTTCCCATAAGAAATAATGTAAATTAGATAGTCCATTTCAGACCACCAAAAATACACCTACAAAAATACACTTACATAATTGTTTGAGTTGGGAGCTGTTTGAAACTCAAGGTTCCACTGTATTTACTGACCTTAAAATATTTTTGTTCTTAGCTTATAGTGAGTGGTGAATACATTTATTGTAGGAAGTGTGAATTTATTTATTTATTTATTTATTTATTTAGTAATTTAAGCATACAAACAGAGGTACAAAAAGTACAGGTAAGAGCAGCATGCCAAAGCCACTTATATGCATAGCATTACGGGCTGGCTTAAAATTAACTTAAGATTAACTAAGCAATGATGAAATCAGTGATAAAACATTATTGTAAACAGATAACTATAAAGCACAAATGAGTATTACAAAGACAGGTCATATGGTTGCTTGCATTGCTGTACATTCAGTCGAATGGAGTATTCTGTTAGGTAGTGTATTTAAAAAAATAATAAAGTTAGATTGGGTCCTAGGTTTAACATTTGTGTGATATAATTGTGAGTAACATATAGGATATACAATTTATAAGGTTCAGTTATTCAGTATTTATTTGGTTTTGAGTGAGTAAGTGATCTTTGAGAAGAGACTTGAATTTATAAACAGGTAGTGTTTCTTTTATATTTACAGGTAATGAATTCCAGATTTTAGGGCCTTTTATGTGCATTGAGTTTTTGCATAGCGTGAGATGGACACGAGGAACATCAAAGAGTGATCTGTGCCTTGTGTTATGGTCATGTGTTCTGTTGAGGTTGGCAAGGAGGTGTTTGAGGGGAGGGTTAATATCAGAGTTAAGTGTTCTATGTATGAATGAATAATTTTCTAAAAAAGACCCAATACCTCTATAACAAGCACTGCCCTAAAAAAACTAAACAGATGACAGCTAAGAGACTGAACAGTCCCTGGCTAACACCCAGCATTCTCAAATCCATAAATACAAAACACCAATATGAAAAACAGTACAGAATGGGTCACATAACCAGAGACCAAACAAAATGTTACTCGTCAATCCTAACCAGCCTGATAAGAAGGGCAAAAAAATTGTATTATGAGAACAGATTATCCAACTTATGAGGTGATATAAAAAAGACCTGGAAAACCCTATCAGAAATTCTAGGAACAAAAAAGATATCACGAAATAGCGAAATAAAATTAGCAAAATCAGATGAACCCCAACTCCCACCAACAGAAACAGCAAACAGACTCAATGATTTCTTCTCCACTATAGGACAAAACCTTGCCAATAAAATCCCAAGCTCAGATACCCCACCAAATGACTACCTCACCGGCAACTACCCGAACACACTGTTCCTAGCTCCGACTAACCCATACGAAGTCTCCCTTATTATCAACACACTAAAAAACAAGGCAGGAGATTTAAATACCTTACCACCCTTTATATACAAAAAAGTGTCACAAGTGCTATCACCAATCATTGCAACACTCTTTAACAAATCCATTGAATCCTCCACCTTCCCTACAGTACTCAAAATAGCAAGGGTCACCCCGATCCACAAAGGAGGAGACCAAACAGAGTTGAATAACTATAGGCCAATATCCAACTTACACCCTCTCTCAAAAATCTTCGAAAAATTAATTCATAAACGAATCTACTCCTACCTTATCTCCCAAAACATACTCAACCCCTGCCAATTTGGATTCAGGCCTAATAAAAATACTAATGATGCTATTATACACATGCTAGAACATATATACACTGCAATAGAGAAAAAAGAAGTCCCACTGGGGATCTTCATTGACTTACGTAAAGCTTTTGATACAGTTGACCATGACTTGCTCCACGTAAAATTGTCACACTATGGTATAAGAGGGCACTCCCTCAACTACCTCAAGTCATACCTCAGCAACAGAAGCCAATATGTGTATGCAAATGGGGCAAACTCCTCTGCACAACCAATTACAGTTGGTGTCCCACAGGGAAGTGTCCTTGGCCCTCTTCTCTTTCTCCTATACATAAATGACCTACCAAATGCTTCGCAATTACTCAAACCCACACTATTTGCAGATGACACTACATACGTCTTCTCCCACCCGAGCCCAGTCACGCTAGCCAATACTGTAAATACCGAATTACAGAAAATATCTACCTGGATGAGAACTAACAAACTTACACTAAACATTGACAAAACCTACTTCATTCAGTTTGGTAACAGAGCTACAGATGTCCCTCTTAACATAATGATAAACGGATCACCTATCACAAAGCTAACAGAGGGAAAATTCTTAGGAATCCAACCTGATAATAGACTCAAATTTCATACACATATACAACAAATTTCTAAGAAAATTTCCAAGACTGTAGGCATACTATCGAAGATACGGTACTATGCTCCACAGTCAGCCCTCCTGGCCCTATATCACTCTCTTATTTACCCCTATCTCACCTATGGAATTTGTGCATGGGGCTCAACAACAAGTAACCATCTCAGACCACTAATTACCCAACAAAAGGCTGCAGTTAGAATGATAACAAATTCTCACTATAGGCAGCACACTCCACCAATATTCAATACACTAAACCTCCTCACCATACAAAACATCCATACTTACTACTGCACCTATTACATACATAGAACACTTAACTCTGATATTAACCCTCCCCTCAAACATCTCCTTGCCAACCTCAACAGAACACATGACCATAACACAAGGCACAGATCACTCTTTGATGTTCCCCGTGTCCATCTCACACTATGTAAAAACTCAATGCACATAAAAGGCCCTAAAATCTGGAATTCATTACCTGTAAATATAAAAGAAACACTACCTGTTTATAAATTCAAGTCTCTTCTCAAAGATCACTTACTCACCCAAAACCAAATAAATACTGAATAACTGAACCTTATAAATTGTATATCTTAAATGTTTCTCACAATTATATCACATAAATGTTAAACCTAAAACCCAATCTAACTTTAGTATTTTTTAAATACACTACCTAACAGAATACTCCATTCTACTGAATGTACAACAATGCATACAACCATATGACCTGTCTTTGTAATACTCACTTGTGCTTTATAGTAACCTGTTTACATTAATGTTTTATCACTGATTTCATCATTGCTTAGTTAATCTTAAGTTAATTTTAAGCCAGCCCGTAATGCTATGCATAGTATAAGTGGCTTTGGCATACTACTCTTACCTGTATTTGTTGTACCTCTGTATGTGTGCTCAAATTTTTAAATAAATAAATAAATAAATGAATAAATGAAGAATGAGTATAATAACTCCTGCATTAGTGAAATGTCATAAAGCTAAATGCTGTCAAGCAGGCCCGCCTGTAACAGGTAGAGGCCTACAATTTATTTTTATTTTCTGATTCTCCTTCATTGACTTCATATGGTTGGCAATTTTTAACTTGTTAATTTTAGCATTCCATAATTTTCATAGGTTCGAGAAGACCCACGAATACACAACAAGACCGTATGGGATAAGATCGAACACATTCCCATCGATACTCAGAAACTCGAGCATTTGTTTGAATCCAGAGCAAAGGATCTCATAGCAAAGGTAAGAATTAGTGCTGATTTCCTCCAAGGAAGGTTTCCTATAAATGTGTACTCAAAGCACTTAAAAATTTTAAGGAAATTGTAACCTATACTCCTAAGCAAATATTGGTATGTTATTGTGACTCAAAAACACCAATAATGTGAGAAAGCTACTGCAATGTGAACTTGAGGATTTGACTCTGTGCTTCCATGTTTACTCATCTATAAGAGGTGGCAAAGGTTGAGTCATAGCTCCTGGCTCCACCTCTTCACTGGTCACTTCTAAGTCCACACTCTTCCAGCTCCAAGAACCTTGTCATACCTCTCTTCTTATTGATACATAACCCTGCCTTTATACATTATTGATGCATAACTCTGCCTTTATACATTATTGATGCATAACCCTGCCTTTATACATTATTGATGCATAACCCTGCCTTTATACATTATTGATGCATAACACTGCCTTTATACATTATTGGTGTAGGGGGAGCGGTCATACTAGGAAAGGATGGAGGGGGGGGGTAAAGAAGGTTTTGTGTGCAAGAGGCTTGGACATACAGCAGGCATATGTCAGTGTTTTAGATAGGAGTGGAGACAAATGGCTTTTGGGATTTCATGAGTTGTTAGTGTATGAGCAAGATAAATATTTTGTGACAAGATTCAAGAAAACTGGTTAGCCAGACTTGAGTCCTGGAGGTGGAGAGTGCACTAGCCTGAGGATACCTTAAATTATTGGCACATAATAGAGTATGACATAAGATTCAGACATAGACTATTAAGTAGGACTTTTTATGCAGTTAACTACAATCATATATACAATAAGAAAGGTAGATAGTAAACAATTGGTACAATTTCAAAGTATAACTTACTGTTTCAAACTGAGTCATTGATCTTTAGTTTTGTGGAGTGATTGAGTAGAGGAAGATACAACAAGTTACTTAGTTATAAGAGAAATATAGTGGGCCTGGAGTCACAGTAAATTACTGTTTGCTCAGCACGATAGGTTGAGTTTTGCTAATTTTGTTAAGCTCTTAACTAAATAATCACTGTTTAGCTTTTGTAACAATTTATTACCTCAGCCCCATAAAGTTGCATGAAAATAATACTCTTGATATATTCTGCACATTTGCTGCACTGTAAATGTACTGGAAATATATACTTTTGATGTTATATATATATACAGATGCTCCTCGACTTATGATGGAATTATGTTCCAACGAACCCATCATAAGTTGAAAATATCGTAAGTCAAAAATGTATTTGATATGCTAAATAAATAAATAAATACTGTCACTGAATAAGTAAATAAACAAATAATTACTGTAACTAAATATCAATATTGAAAAGTAATAAAATGTATACAAGTTATAGACTTCCTGGCTTCATGCTGGGTAACTTTCTCAAGTTTCATCTCCAAAGTAATTGCTTCTGCACCATTGTAAAGTTGAAATGTTGTAAGTTGAACCACTGTAAAATCAAACTATTGTCAATCCAAGTCAATCCATCTTAAGTCAAGGAGCACCTGTACAGTATGTGCTAAGTTCCTCTGATGCTGTAAATATTAAGTTGCTCATAAAGAGGCTGCATTTATTGCTTGCTTTTTTTTTTTAACTCAATTGTTCGTGACCCCCAAAAAAGACACATTCACCATCACTCAGTCCCTGACTGTCTTTCCAGAAGTGCATGGGCAACCACACTCAAATTGCTTTTGTTATCATAATATACTAATCAAACACCTGTTAGAACTGTCTGCATAGATCTTTATGCATTGAATTTTTATGACCTTCTAGAAATTAATTTTTTAGACATTTTAATTAAGTGCAAATTATAATTTAGACATCTTGACATAAGACAAATACTGATCCAAAGATGTTATAAATATTCATACATAAAGCAACACAAATATTAATACATAGTGGAAATATTGATGTACAACACAACAAATGTTGATAACACAACAAATGTTGATAAACAACACAACAAATGTTGATAACACAACAAATGTTGATAAACAACACAACAAATATTGATAAACAACACAACAAATGTTGATAAACAACACAACAAATGTTGATAAACAACACAACAAATGTTGATGAACAACACAACAAATGTTGATGAACAACACAACAAATGTTGATGAACAACACAACAAATGTTGATAAACAACACAACAAATGTTGATAACACAACAAATGTTGATAAACAACACAACAAATATTGATAAACAACACAACAAATGTTGATGAACAACACAACAAATGTTGATGAACAACACAACAAATGTTGATAAACAACACAACAAATGTTGATGAACAACACAACAAATGTTGATAAACAACACAACAAATATTCAATTCAATTCAATTCAATTCAAAGTTTATTCTCTATAAGGATTACAATGCTGAGTTTACAGAATTTGGTTATTGTGTGGTTTACATGTAGTAAAATACTAATTACAGAGTGTACCACTAGAACACCTAGCATGGCTAGGCATTTCAGGCAGACTTAGATTAATTCTTAAATTTAAAATATTACAAATTATGAGGTAAGTTGGTATTATGGCTAAGTGACTAAATACTAGTTTGTGAGTTTAGCAATGTGAATGCTTTTGTTTTGGCACAATACATAGTTTCAGTATTGGAGTATCACAGGCCAACTTATGACTAGTTAAGATTCATTATTTTAAGATTGAGACTGATATTTCTGTTTATGGTCAAATGGATGAGTGAGTGTAAGTGTGAACCACCAGGTGGTATTCGTGTAGTTAGTTGACAGGGTGTATCAGGGAGATAAGATATTTTCTAATGGTAGTTTTGAAAGTGATGAATGTGTCTGCAGTTCTAGAGTTCTCAGGTAGGGTGTTCCAGATTTTAGGGCCTTTGACATACATTGAATTTTTGTAAAGGTTTAGTCGGACACGGGGAATGTCATAGAGATGTTTGTGTCTGGTGTTATGCCTGTGGGTTCTGTCACAACTATCCTGTAGTTGTTTAAATCTGTAGGGTCACCACCTTTATGTATTGGTGTAACCCTTGCCATCTTGAGTAGTTTCTGGAAGGTGCTAGTTTCTAGTGACTTTCAAATTCAAATTCAAATTCAAACTTTATTCTCTATAAGTATTACAATGCTGAGTTTACAGAATTTGGTTATTGTGTGGTTTGCATGTAGTAAAATAATAATTACAGAGTGTACCACTAGAATGCCTAGCATGGCTAGGCATTTCGGGCAGACTTATATTAAATCTTAGGTTTAAAATGTTACAAAATTATGAGATAAGTTGGTATTATGGCTAAGTGACTAAATACTAGTTGTGAGTTTAGCAATGTGAATGCTTTTGTTTTGGCACTATACATAGTTTCAGTATTGGAGTATCACAGGCCAACTTTTGACTAGTTAAGATTCATTATTTTGAGATTGAGATTGATATTTCTGTTTATGGTCAAATGGGTGAGTGAGTGTAAGTGTGAACCACCAGGTGGTATTCATATTATTAGTTGACAGGGTGTATCAGGGAGATAAGATGTTTTCTGATGGTAGTTTTGCAGGTGATGAATGTGTCTGCAGTTTTGGAATTTTCAGGTAGGGTGTTCCAGATTTTAGGGCCTTTGACATACATGAATTTTTGTAAAGGTTTAGTCGGACACAGGGAATGTCATAGAGATGTTTGTGTCTGGTGTTGTGCCTGTGGGTTCTGTCACAACTATCAAGACAGCATTTTAGGTCAAGGTTGATATTGGAATTTAAGGTCCTGTAGATGTAGATTGCACAGTAGTAAGTGTGGATGTACTGAACAGGGAGTAAGTTTAGATCTATGAAGAGTGGGGGGGGTGTGTTGCCAGGGATGGGATTTAGTGATTATTCTTACTGCGGCTTTTTGTTGGGTTATTATTGGCTTTAGGTGTGTTGCTGCAGTTGAACCCCAAGCACAGATAGCATAGGTGAGGTATGGATATATAAGTGAATGGTATAGTGTGAGAAGGGCAGTTTGCGGCACGTAGTATCGTATCTTGGAGAGGATCCCAACCGTTTTGGATACGACTTGTTAAAAAGTAATGAAATAGCATGCGAAAGGACATTGGCCGCTCGCTTGTACAATAATGATGGGACATGAGACAGATTCCCTGAGTTATTTTTAAGTGACTTTATATTCTCGGTGACTTCCGTGAGCTCAGCACAACAAATATTGATACCCAACACAACAAATATTGATACCCAACACAACAAATATTGATACACAAAACAAATTAGGGAAGAAACAACACATGCATAGATCAAGCTTCTATTGTTATTGTGATGAATCACTCTTTATAGAGTGAAATGTTGCCACAAAAACTTGATTTGCATCCATGTCTTTTCTACACTAATATTGGCAGTTCACTTTTTTTAGCACATTGGCTAAAATTGAAGAAGCACATTAGTTCAATTGTTGTGTTGCCGGAAGTGTACTGACATTATAGTTCAGATGACCTGAGCTGTAACATCTTCACTCAAACTTCAGAGTGCAGGCACTCTACTTCCCACCTCCAGGACTGTAATATCCTCACTCATCCTTCAGGGTGCAGGCACTGTACTTCCCATCTCCAGGATTGTAATATCCTCACCCATCCTTCAGAGTATAGGCACTGTACTTCCCATCTCCAGGACTGTAATATCCTCATCCTTCAGGGTGCAGGCATTGTACTTCCCACCTCCAGGACTGTAACATCCTCCTCATCCTTCAGAGTACAGGCACTGTACTTCCCACCTCAAGGACTGTAACATCCTCACTCATCCTTCAAAGTGCAGGCACTGTACTTCCCACCTCCAGGACTGTAACATCTTCACTCATCCTTCAGAGTACAGGCACTGTACTTCCCACCTCCAGGACTGTAACATCCTCACTCATCCTTCAGAGTACAGGCACTGTACTTCCCACCTCCAGGACTGTAACATCCTCACTCATCCTTCAAAGTGCAGGCACTGTACTTCCCACCTCCAGCATTGTAACATCCTCACTCATCCTTCAGAGGTAGGCACTGTATTTCCAACCTCCATGACTTAAATTCAACTACCTGGAGTGACCCTCCCCTTCATTGGATCAAATCTAATTACTTCACAAACCCTTCTGGTTTAGCACTGCTTTACAAATATATTTGACATAAGTGACTGTTTCTGACTGATGATAGTACTGTACAGTAGGTACTTGAGTGTAGATCCTGCACACCCCTCTGTACAGTATTGTACATCTTACATACCTTCCTTCACAAATCATTTTATGATTAAAACTGTACATAACTGTATTACTGATAGGCTGCTACTGAATTTTTGATGATTAAAATATTTCATCATTTATTGACCCCCTGCTGGTGAAGAGCTCTTGCTTGAAGAAACCAAAACTACCCCTTTTTCCCTTGAATCAAACCTGATTACCTCTGATACTTCAGGTACTGTATGGTTCCTACTGGCCATACACTGCCTAACATATTCTATTATATACAGTGGACCCCTGCATAACGATGGCATCACATAGCGATTTTTCCGCATACCGATTACTTTTATCGCAAAATTTTTTCCGCGCATACCGATTAAAAACCCGCTCACCGATTTTCGTCCGAGACGCGTCCAATGTGCCCTCACATGTGCCGCCCGTCCCATTGTTTACCAGCCAGCCTCCGCGGTAACATCCAAGCATACACTCGGAATATTTCGTATTATTACAGTGTTTTCGGTGCTGTTTCTGGAAAATAAGTGACCATGGGCCCCAAGAAAGCTTCTAGTGCCAACCCTGTGGTAAAAAGGGTGAGAATTAGTATGGAAATTAAGAAAGATTTTGAAGGGTTTGGGGCTAACCCTGAGAAGCCTATGCCAGTTGTGGAATCCATTGTGCCTACTTCAAAGATTAAGGAAATGTGTGCACAGTGGGTTGAACTGCAAACCTTTATGGATGAAAATCACCCTGACACAGCTGTTGCAAGCCGTGCTGGTGACTATTTCAATGACAATGTTGTGGCCCATTTTAGACAAATCGTAAAGGAACGGGAGGTACAGAGCTCTATGGACAGATTTGTTGTGCGACAGAGGTCCAGTGACTCTCAAGCTGGTCCTAGTGGCATTAAAAGAAGAAGGGAAGTAACCCCGGAAAAGGACTTGCTACCTCAAGTCGTAATGGAAGGGGATTCCCCTTCTAAACAGTAAGAAGATAATGCTCTCCCCTCCTCCCATCCCATCAGTCATCACCAGATCTTCAATAAAAGTAAGTGTCATGTAAGTGTGCATGCCTTTTTCAGTTTGTGTGTATTAAAATTAATATTTCATGTGGTAAAAAAAATTTTTTTCATACTTTTGGGTGTCTTGCACGGATTAATTTTATTTCCATTATTTCTTATGGGGAAAATTCATTCGCATAACGATTATTTCGCATAACAATTATCCCTCTTGCACGGATTAAAATCGTTAACCGGGGGTCCACTGTACTAGATATGTAAGGTCTTCATTGTTGTATAATATAAACACCAGTGTTATGATAATACAAGACAGTCATAACTCAGGAAGACAGTTTTTCATGTAGAAGTGAATTTCCTCAAGTCTTTCTCTATGTTTTTAAGAGGTTGCATATAAATAGTTTACAAAACTAACAGGTTGATAAATGAGATGCTTACGCAACATTTGGGAATCTTGATTCTGGAAATGTTTTACCAAAGCAGTGCCTTCTTCAGTCCAATGCAAAGAAAAGTGGAAGATGAATAGGAGGAAGAGGAGGAGGAGGAGGAGGTAATCAGCCCCTCAGCCTAGAGTCAATGTGGTCAGTCCATCAGTCTTGATAAAAGTACCTTTTGTCAAGAGTGATGGATTGAATACATCAACTCAAGGCTAAGGGACTGTTTACCTCAAACTCCTCAGTATTCCCACTTTTCTCTGCATTGGACTGAAGAAGCCACTGCATGGTGAAAAGTTTCCAGAATAAAGATTTCCAAATGTTACACAGGCATCTCATTTATCAACATTAGTATCAGCCTGACAAATCAGAGACAAGGTTGCAATTAGTGACTGTGTAATCAAGGCTCCATCTCTTTGCACTCAATGATCCAATCTGGTTTAATACTACATAAGTCGACTCCCATGGTATAAATAGGGACCGGAAAAGTCCCATGCTATAAATAGGGACCAGAGGACTCCCATGGTATAAATAGGGACTAGAGGACTCCCCTGGTATAAATAGGGACTAGAGGACTCCCATGGTATAAATAGGGACTAGAGGACACCCATGGTATAAATAGGGACTGGAGGACTCCCATGGTATAAATAGGGACCGGAGGACTCCCATGGTATAAATAGGGACTGGAGGACTCCCATGGTATAAATAGGGACCAGAGGACTCCCATGGTATAAATAGGGACCGGAGGACTCCCATGGTATAAATAGGAACCGGAGGAATGGTTTGTTAAACAAAAAATGCTTTAAGCGAATCACATTTTCTCATAGAAATCCATGCTATGACTTGAGATGTGAGTTAGGACAATATTATTCCATATGTAATTACTATTATTTCCAGAGAAACTGTGAAATACCAACAGTAAAATGCTGATTGCAGAGTCCTCTTTATTTTTATGTTTCACCACAAATTGGCTTTGTAAAGTATGTACTGTATACATAAAACACCAGAGTAAGTCACAATCTATGAAGAACATCAAATTCAAATTCACATTTTTGTTTTATGCAGTGCACGGATAATTTAGCTTACATGTAATAAAATATTGTTAGGCACAAAAGGAAGCAACTGGTATGTGGTGGATTTCTGGTAAGTCAGATGTGAGTATGTGAGGTCTGAGGAGTCCAGTGATTAATGGTTGAGATCCAAGAAGCAGGAGATCATTGCAGCAGCAGACTTATCAACCCACACTAGGTTTAGAAAATTGACAAGTAGATAAATGAGACACTTGTGCAATATTTTTGTATATGCTGGAAACTTTCTGCCAGCCAGTGGCTTCTTTAGTCCATTGCTCCTCAAACTCGCACACTCAGTACCCAGCTCCTCAAACTTACACGCTCAGTATCGGACATACCAATTGTACTTACACAGGAGTTTTTCTTGTGTTTTACATACTCTATAAAACTAGTTTGTGATTAAACACTGTATCAGTAAAAACTCCTTTGTAATCATCGTCTTACCATCCTATTTGTTTAGTCGTTATTCAGAATTATAAGTGAATATCATTGAGCTGGAGTCCAGTGTACAGTACAGCCTTACAGTCAAGTCATTTTTATGACCTGAAATAGCTCACTTGTGAGTGAAACATTGTAAAAATAAATGCTTGTGTCTTTGTATTGCAACAAAAAAATACCCTAAACAAATGGTAACTAATACACACAGAAGGCCAGGCATCTATTAACAAGTGCCTCTGATAAGGGTAATTAATTGGCTGACATCATTTTTTTGCCTTTCATACCATAAATGTTATTAATGGTGTGAGAGCCAGAGCACCATGCAAGGTGCTTTAACTCCCTGACATCTCACAGATTTTAACCTCACATCCCACTATATTTTAACCTCACATCCCACTATATTTTAACCTCACATCCCACTATAATTTAACTTCACATCCCACTACATTATAACTCTGCATCCCACTGTATTATAACTCTGCATCCCACTATATTTTAACCCCATAAGGCACATAATCCCATCCTTTCCCTAAGTTACTTGACAGGGATTTAGTACTGCCGAGCTTCCCGTCTTTCAGGAAATACAATATATACATTATAACATTGCCTCATTAACAGCTTCTTAAATCCTCAGCATTTTTGTATTTGCTCCATATATAAATGCTCTACAATATTAAATGCTAATGCAATTTTGTCTGTTTCACTTGCTATATAACCTGCTGCTGCCGAGCCTAGGAGGTAAGTTTGGCTTGAGTTTAATATTATGCGCTAGTAACTTTGTAATTAGGTAGTAGGTTGGTAGACAGCAACCGCCCAGGGAGGTACTACCGTCCTGCCAAGTGAGTGTAAAACGAAAGCCTGTAATTGTTTTACATGATGGTAGGATTGCTGGTGTCTCATGAACATGCAAGATTTCAGGTACATCTTGCTACTTCTACTTACACTTAGGTCACACTACACATACATGTATGAGCACATATATACGCACCCCTCTGGGTTTTCTTCCATTTTCTTTCTAGTTCTTGTCCTTGTTTGTTTCCTCTTATCTCCATGGGGAAGTGGAACAGAATTCTTCCTCCATAAGCCATGCGTGTTGTAAGAGGCGACTAAAATGCCGGGAGCAAGGGGCTAGTAACCTCTTCTCCTGTATATATTACTAAATGTAAAAGGATTTGTCAGTTAAAAATAGGAGAGGAGAGTTATTAAATGGAGAGTTAGAGGTATTGGGAAGATGGAAGGAATATTTTGAGGAATTGTTAAATGTTGATGAAGATAGGGAAGCTGTGATTTCGTGTATAGGGCAAGGAGGAATAACATCTTGTAGGAGTGAGGAAGAGCCAGTTGTGAGTGTGGGGGAAGTTCGTGAGGCAGTAGGTAAAATGAAAGGGGGTAAGGCAGCCGGGATTGATGGGATAAAGATAGAAATGTTAAAAGCAGGTGGGGATATAGTTTTGGAGTGGTTGGTGCAATTATTTAATAAATGTATGGAAGAGGGTAAGGTACCTAGGGATTGGCAGAGAGCATGCATAGTTCCTTTGTATAAAGGCAAAGGGGATAAAAGAGAGTGCAAAAATTATAGGGGGATAAGTCTGTTGAGTGTACCTGGTAAAGTGTATGGTAGAGTTATAATTGAAAGAATTAAGAGTAAGACGGAGAATAGGATAGCAGATGAACAAGGAGGCTTTAGGAAAGGTAGGGGGTGTGTGGACCAGGTGTTTACAGTGAAACATATAAGTGAACAGTATTTAGATAAGGCTAAAGAGGTCTTTGTGGCATTTATGGATTTGGAAAAGGCGTATGACAGGGTGGATAGGGGGGCAATGTGGCAGATGTTGCAAGTGTATGGTGTAGGAGGTAGGTTACTGAAAGCAGTGAAGAGTTTTTACGAGGATAGTGAGGCTCAAGTTAGAGTATGTAGGAAAGAGGGAAATTTTTTCCCAGTAAAAGTAGGCCTTAGACAAGGATGTGTGATGTCACCGTGGTTGTTTAATATATTTATAGATGGGGTTGTAAGAGAAGTAAATGCGAGGGTCTTGGCAAGAGGCGTGGAGTTAAAAGATAAAGAATCACACACAAAGTGGGAGTTGTCACAGCTGCTCTTTGCTGATGACACTGTGCTCTTGGGAGATTCTGAAGAGAAGTTGCAGAGATTGGTGGATGAATTTGGTAGGGTGTGCAAAAGAAGAAAATTAAAGGTGAATACAGGAAAGAGTAAGGTTATGAGGATAACAAAAAGATTAGGTGATGAAAGATTGAATATCAGATTGGAGGGAGAGAGTATGGAGGAGGTGAACGTATTCAGATATTTGGGAGTGGACGTGTCAGCGGATGGGTCTATGAAAGATGAGGTGAATCATAGAATTGATGAGGGAAAAAGAGTGAGTGGTGCACTTAGGAGTCTGTGGAGACAAAGAACTTTGTCCTTGGAGGCAAAGAGGGGAATGTATGAGAGTATAGTTTTACCAACGCTCTTATATGGGTGTGAAGCGTGGGTGATGAATGTTGCAGCGAGGAGAAGGCTGGAGGCAGTGGAGATGTCATGTCTGAGGGCAATGTGTGGTGTGAATATAATGCAGAGAATTCGTAGTTTGGAAGTTAGGAGGAGGTGCGGGATTACCAAAACTGTTGTCCAGAGGGCTGAGGAAGGGTTGTTGAGGTGGTTCGGACATGTAGAGAGAATGGAGCGAAACAGAATGACTTCAAGAGTGTATCAGTCTGTAGTGGAAGGAAGGCGGGGTAGGGGTCGGCCTAGGAAGGGTTGGAGGGAGGGGGTAAAGGAGGTTTTGTGTGCGAGGGGCCTGGACTTCCAGCAGGCATGCGTGAGCGTGTTTGATAGGAGTGAATGGAGACAAATGGTTTTTAATACTTGACGTGCTGTTGGAGTGTGAGCAAAGTAACATTTATGAAGGGATTCAGGGAAACCGGCAGGCCGGACTTGAGTCCTGGAGATGGGAAGTACAGTGCCTGCACTCTGAAGGAGGGGTGTTAATGTTGCAGTTTAAAAACTGTAGTGTAAAGCACCCTTCTGGCAAGACAGTGATGGAGTGAATGATGGTGAAAGTTTTTCTTTTTCGGGCCACCCTGCCTTGGTGGGAATCGGCCGGTGTGATAATAATAAAAAAAAAAAAAGGAGAAACTTTCGTTTTTCCTTTTGGGCCACCCTGCCTCGGTGGGATACGGCCGGTGTGTTGAAAGAAAGAAAGAAGAACTTTGTAATTAGGTAGTAGGTTGGTAGACAGCAACCGCCCAGGGAGGTACTACCGTCCTGCCAAGTGAGTGTAAAACGAAAGCCTGTAATTGTTTTACATGATGGTAGGATTGCTGGTGTCCTTTTTTCTGTCTCATGAACATGCAAGATTTCAGGTACATCTTGCTACTTCTACTTACACTTAGGTCACACTACACATACATGTATGAGCACATATATACGCACCCCTCTGGGTTTTCTTCCATTTTCTTTCTAGTTCTTGTCCTTGTTTGTTTCCTCTTATCTCCATGGGGAAGTGGAACAGAATTCTTCCTCCATAAGCCATGCGTGTTGTAAGAGGCGACTAAAATGCCGGGAGCAAGGGGCTAGTAACCTCTTCTCCTGTATATATTACTAAATGTAAAAGGAGAAACTTTCGTTTTTCCTTTTGGGCCACCCTGCCTCGGTGGGATACGGCCGGTGTGTTGAAAGAAAGAAAGAAGAACTTTGTAATTAGGTAGTAGGTTGGTAGACAGCAACCGCCCAGGGAGGTACTACCGTCCTGCCAAGTGAGTGTAAAACGAAAGCCTGTAATTGTTTTACATGATGGTAGGATTGCTGGTGTCCTTTTTTCTGTCTCATGAACATGCAAGATTTCAGGTACATCTTGCTACTTCTACTTACACTTAGGTCACACTACACATACATGTATGAGCACATATATACGCACCCCTCTGGGTTTTCTTCCATTTTCTTTCTAGTTCTTGTCCTTGTTTGTTTCCTCTTATCTCCATGGGGAAGTGGAACAGAATTCTTCCTCCATAAGCCATGCGTATTGTAAGAGGCAACAAAAATGCCGGGAGCACAGGGCTAGTAACCCCTTCTCCTGTATATATTACTAAATGTAAAAGGCGAAACTTTTGTTTTTCGTTTTGGGCCACCCTGCCTCGGTGGGCCACCCTGCCTCGGTGGTCCACCCCACCTCGGTGGTCCACCCCGCCTTGGTGGTCCACCCTGCCTCAGTGGTCCACACCACCTCGGTGGTCCATCCCGCCTCGGTGGTCCACCCTGCCTCGGTGGTCCACACCGCCTCGGTGGTCCACCCCGCCTCGGTGTTCCACCCCGCCTTGGTGGTCCACCCTGCCTAGGTGGTCCACACCGCCTTGGTGGTCCACCCCGTCTCGGTGGGATACGGCCGATGTGTTGAGAGAGAGAGAACTTTGTAGTTTGTTTGTCTCCTCTGGATCTATTATTAATTTTATTTTGAAGATGACAAATACTTTGTGATGTATTAAGGTGAAGACTGTCCTGGTAATGTTGAATGTTTTATTAACAGAAAATACTGTAGCTCATTACCATAGCTGGATATGCAAATAACCCAAATGTACCAGAAACTTATGACGACGTTTTGGTACAACTTAGACCAATAAGCAGTCACACACAAGCATTAAAAGGGAGCCAGTACAGCCTCTCCTCACTTAACGACGGAGTTCTGTTATTAAGACCACACTGATAAATGAATTTGTCGCTCTGTGAGGAACATACTATAATGGTACTGGATTTGTGTCAACCATCTTTGATATTGTTTTAATGTCACCTTTGCACCACTTACAACATTTCCAGTATATTTTTAAATGTTTATACAGTATTTTTTTTTTATTAACACATTGGCCATCTCCCACCAAGGCAGGGTGGCCTGAAAAAGAAAATCTTTCATCATCATTTACTCCATCACTGTCCTGCCAGAGGCATGATTACACTACAGTTATAAAACTGCAACATTAACACCCTCTCCTTCAGAGTGCAGACACTGTACTTCCCATCTCCAGGACTCAAGTCCGGCCTGCCGGTTCCCCTGAATCCCTTCATAAATGTTACCTTTCTCACACTCCAACAACATGTCAGAGCCTGAAAACCATTTGTCTCCATTCACTCCTGTATACTGTATATTATAATAAACAGAATAGAGGAAATCAGCTCTAATGTACATACTTAGGTATGGATACTGGCCAGAGAGCCCGTCATAAGTCTAGGTTGTCGGTAAACGAGTACATCGCTAAGTGAAGAAAGGCTGTATATATATGAGTTGGGGGGGGACAGGGCTGAGTGACCATGTATATACGGGCTTCCTTCCCTTCGCACTTGTGTGTGACTACTTACTAATCTAAATCTGACCAAAACTTCATAAATTTCTTTCTCCTGTGTGCAGTTATTTGTGTATTCAGTCACGGTGTTGTGCCTTTTTATTCTTCACCATGGCCAGAGTTATTCACAATAAACTCAAATTGGAGATGAAATTTAGAGACCATTTTTGATATGTCCCAAGTCAATATTAATAGTGAATTGATAATGAATCAAGACTCAACAAATCGTAATAACGCGATTGCAAAGAAACAGCTTTACCGTTGCGGTTAGAAGTCATGGCAAGTGAGTCGTAAAACTCACCTGCCTTGAGTTCTAACTCCCACCCATTCCGTAGTTTGATAATGCATCAAGATTGATTGCAATATCTTCTACTCTCAGCTGCATTTTTGGGGGGTATTTTGGAAATATCTCATTATTGCCTGACAATAAAATTATGCTGAGAATATTTAAATATGTAAAATGTGTTTATCTGATGTTGAAAATCAAATCAGTGTTTATAGAGACCATCTGCATGGTGCCAAATGTTAGTTGTTTGTGTGGAATTCCCTTGTCTTTGTTTAAGCTATTGTCTTTGTTATTTTCTCTGGACTGCCTAAGGACTCATTTTTCCCTTTTTCCCCACCAAAGAAAATAATAAAATATAGTTAAACAAATTTTTCAGTTTATGTAATTTTTTGTTAATTTTTTCACTGGCATTGACATAGCAACCTAACCAACTTGGCTAAATTTTTTGTTAATTAAAATTCACTAGTTTATCTAACCTAAACAAACAAATTTGTTTGTTTTGCTTAACTTTGCTGAAATTTATGTTAATTAAAATTCATTATTTTATCTAACCCCCAGTGGAAATAAGTAACTTTGCCTTTTTTTTTTTGAGTTATCCAAGGTAATTTACACATGTTACTGGGTACAATAATTGTATTTATGTGGACCTGTACCTAAGTAAACCTAATTAGTCTCAGAATTTGCTTAACTATATTTTAGTTTTCCATAGAAAGCAAATCTTCTGGTAATACCGTGCTTCTCTTGTATTTTGGTTCTGTTTTCATTTACATGTTATATATGAATGTATGTCGGGGATGAACATCAATATAAGAGAATATTTTCTTATGCAGCAGAATGGGATTTAACCCTTTGACTGTCGAAGGGCCCAATCCTGAAGTTGCTCCTGGTGTCGCAAAATATTCGAAAAAAAAAAATTATTTTTTCTTATGAAAATGTTAAGATTATTTTTCTGATTGTTTTAGTCCCAAAAAAAATTTTTTCCCATCAGTACTTACCGAGATATAGAGTCCTGAAGTTTGCTGAAATTGATCTGCTGGCGGCAACAGCGGCGACTGCCGCTCACCCGGTAAACTTTTATTTACTTGTATTCGATGGTTTCTTGTTTTTTTCACTATTTTATTTTTTCACATAACTTTTGTGGCCTGTGAGACCAAATTATTGTGCAATGTTCAAATATACACTCGTTGAATGTAACACAAATATAGCAAAATCACTCGTATCATTATAATGTTGCTAAAACTTGTTTACACAAACAAACAATGTAAACAAATGTTTATTACGATTGCTTTATAATATATATACATATGTACAATCACTGGACACTTTATTAGAAGTGCTGCAGCTTGTGGAATTCTTTGAAACATGGGTATAAGCACAATGGTGTCTTACACTCCTCACACATAAAACAAGTGTCTCTGCGTTTTTGTGTGCGTTTTGTGGTATGTCCACAGACAAAACACCTCTTCTGAGCATTTTTCTTGGCAGTAGTAGCAGGCAGTGGTATGGGGTAGTGATCACCAGGCCTCAGACGAGAGGACATGTGTTGATAATTTCGTGGGCGCTGGTCTATTGCAAGTGTTGTTTCTTGGTACTTGAATATTATTTGTCTGATGACTGACAAACAAAATTCACCATATTTGGGTTTGTTCTTGGTCTTCAACTTATACATATTATAAGCATTCAGCATGGAAATGTCAAGAAGATGGAAAAACAGTTTTATGTACCACTTATAACTATTGCGAACACAGTCAGCAAACCCAATCTGCATGTCACATTTGTCCACTAAGCGCATATTGAGGTTGTAATCCATCACAGCTGCAGGTTTTACAATAGGTTCATTGGTCTCTCTATTCTGCTTGCCAGTCTCTACCATTTCGTGTCGGTGAACTGATGTCAGCAGTGTGACATCACGTTTGTCATGCCACCGAAATGCCATGATGTCATTGGCAGCAAACACCTGCACTTCACCTCTACGACTGCCAGCTTCGAACCTAGGGATATGTTTACGATTTCTACGCACTGTGCCACACACATCTGTCATGTTCACTCGCAAGAAATCACTGAGTGTAGGGCTTGTGTACCAGTTGTCAGTATATAAAATATGCCCCTTACCAAGATATGGCTCCATCATTGTTCTAACCACATCACCAGAGATACCCAGTAACTTCCTGGTATCTTCCATTGTTTTACCGCCAGTGTACACAATTATATCCAAAACCAGACCAGTTTTGCAATCACACAGAACAAATAACTTTATACCAAAGTGTTTCCTCTTGCTTGGTATATACTGCTTGAATGAGAGTCTTCCTTTGAACAAAATCAAAGACTCGTCAATAACAAGCTTCCTGAAGGGATAAAAATACATACAGCACTTTTGTTTCAGGTACATAAACACACGTCTGATCTTATATAACCTGTCGCTTCTGTCAGGCCTGGTTTTGTCTGAAAAGTGTAACATACGTAACAGTAACACAAATCTATTCACTGGTATAATGTCACTGAAAGCAGGGGTTGAAATCAGGCGGTCTGTCGCCCAGTATGTGCTGACACTATGCTTATACACATGTGGCATAAGCATTATTGTGGCAAAGAACAGATACATCTCTGCCACAGTTGTGTCCTTCCACTGGTGTAGGCGTGATCTTGGTGAAAGCATAGTGTTTGCCATGGTGTACTCATAGTATGTATTGCTTTCCCTGACAATAATGTCCATCAGGGGTTCATCAAAGAACAACTGAAAGCATTCCAGTTCAGTGGGATTGTTCCCAAGTGTACATGATGGCCGTATTCCACTTTGTCCTCCATCAAAGTCATGGGGATTGGGAACAAACTCGTCATCTTGATGCCAATCCCAGATGCGGTCAGCTGGTGCGTTCTGGATATTGTAATGTCGTTGTGGTTGTGCAGGTTGTGGTTGTGGTTGTGGTTGTGAGAGTGTGGGGTCGGCCGAAGCAGGTTGTAGTTGTGCAGAGTCAGCAGCGCGGGCACTAGCGTGGCCCGCTGCTGGTGTCACATGACTCATGGCACCGTCACTATCACCACCACCGCCTGCTGCCTCACTCACATCATTTATACCCATCGTAACAATATCGTCATCTTCACTATCAGGACGTGGTGTAGGGCCACGGTGTTGAGATTTTGGCCTTACCTGCTGTGTTTATTATATATATATATAATGAACACTTAGCTGATAAATGACAGCAAATCGTCTACACAGCCGCCCCTGCAGACGAGGTCTAGAAGCTGTCGAAACCATCACAACAGTGGGCTGTCAAGAGATACAATTTGTAAGTATAAATTACCCCTAGGGGGTGTTATGTCAGCATATTTCATTCGATGATGGCTGACGAATACTTACTTGTTTGGACTCAAAAGTCCACACCTTACTGCCGATTATAGGTTGATTACAAACTCCTTGTGACTCAAGAATTGCGCAATCCCCCGATCTACAAGAAATTCGTAACATACCTTGCTCTTTGTAGCGTGAGCTATGGTGTTCTCAACACCTTCGACAGATATCGGTGACTTGATAGAAGCTGAAGTGTCCTTGGATGTCCACGTCTTCCATTGTCTAGGAAACGCACACTGGTACACTATGTTCCACAAGATTTGTCTTTATTGTTCACAATGTATCACAAGAGAAGCTGATCACACTTCTCTTAAGAGTTTATTGTGTTTTGTGAGACACTTTATTCACACTAACGCACAGATCAGTGTCCTTTGCTGGTTATCCTGGCGTCAGTGTCTCGTAGTAGAGTCAAAGTTAGTCTGCCAGATGCTACAGCGCTCCATGCAGTCACTGCCCCCAGCACAAAAAAAAAAACCGCTGACCTAGTACCTTGCATCCTTGTCACCTCCTCGATGAAGCAAAGCAGAATGTTTGTTTCTTGCTGTCTTAATCATAGACAACAATGCACTATCTTTACTATGGTAATAAAGTGGGAGTAGGATTTTCCTTAATTGTCCTGCTAAAGTAAGAGATGCACTGTCTCTTATAAAAATACACTTTGCAACACTGGACTGCAAGGAGCAGAGGTCATTTGACCACGCATACCGCATCTGCGATCAATTACTCACTCTAGCAGTAAACAAGACGCTCGCCCCTTCTAGTGGCCCCTCAGGGCTGAGAGGGCTGAAGGGGGCTGAAGGGGGCTGATACCCCCTCCTGGAGAAAATTTCTCCACACTGGGGGGCGGCGGAGGTTCGCTGCAGGTGAACTATTCATCACTTAACATTAATTTAATTTTCTCACTCGCCACCACTGCTGCTTGTCTTTTCTGAACAGCTTTAGTCTGTGTGGTTTCTGGAGAATCACTAATTTTGTTTTCAACACTGTGTAATTCTAACGGCACTAGTTTATTTATTGTCCGCTTATTCACTACACCTTTGCTCAAAACATCAACTGTCCTGATGATTCCATTTGCATCAGGATATATGGTCACAATTTTTCCAAGTGGCCATTGGGACCTCGGACCATCATTGTCGATAATCACTATGTCACCAGGTCTTAAGGACTTATGATTTTCATGAATACCTGCTCCATAGAAGTGTTCTCTCAATGAGGTGAGATAGTCTTCTCGCCAAATTTTCTCCCAACGTTCAATCACTTTATTAAGGTGTTTGAATTTACGTCTGAGTTGCTCAGGTTCGAAATAAGTAGGATCCTCTATGATTTCTTTATCATTCATGGGAGGAACAGGTTCGAGCCTTCTGCCATGGAGTAAATTAGATGGACTTAACACTTCTAAATTGTCCAGATCATCGGTAACATAAGTTAGAGGTCTGTTGTTGACTCTATTTTCTATTTCAGTCACAACTGTACGGAATTCTTCTAAGTCTATTCTCTGACGATGAAGAGTCTTCCTTAAACAACGCTTTACAATGCCGATCATTCTTTCATAAAATCCGCCGTGCCATGGAGATTTAGGAGGAATGTATCTCCAACGACATCTGCGTTGATTCAGCATCTGTTGTACTTCTGGCTGATCAAAGATCTTGCTTATATAAGCAGCACCAGCAACAAAGTTCGTTGCATTATCTGAAATCATCAGTCTGGGACATGCCCTTCTGGCTGCAAACCTTCTGAATAATTTGATAAAGGTTTCAGCAGACATGTCAGTGGCTACTTCTAGATGTACTGCTCTAGTTGTAGCACAAGTGAACAAACAGATGTACACCTTGATGGGAACTTTGTCAACTGTTTTGGTTAAAATTATTGGTCCAGTGTAATCTACACCTGTCACCTCAAATGGAGTGACATGACAAACTCTTTCAGAGGGATATGGAGGTGGACCTGGATACTGACATACTCGCATATCGTAGTGACGACAAGTAATACAGTCCTTTATTTGTTTTTTCACACTTTGTCGACCTTGAGGTATCCAGTAGGATTGTCGTATATGACAAAGTGTGTCAGCTACCCCACCATGTAACACGTTACTGTGGGCGTTTTGCACAATCAGTTTTGTTAGCCAATGATTCTTGGGGATCAATATTGGATGTATGGCTTCTTTAGGTAGTGAGGAATTATGAATTCTTCCTCGACATCTTATAATCTTTTCTGAGTCGAGATAAAGTCCTAAAGAATTAATCATAACAGGTTTCTTTGGGGATTTATCTTGTGTTTCTAGAAATTTATATTCTGTAGAGAAAACGTCTTTCTGTATTAGTTTCACCCAGTATTTAATGGGTTCAAGACATTCATAATCAGGTTTAATTCCTTTAATGAATTTAAAGACAAGAGCTGTAACTCTTAAGAGTTTACCCAAAGATGAGTATTTAGATCCATCAATGACTATTTCTGTTGTGTCTGCAGTATTTACACAACTTATTTCTGCTGTGTTCAAGCAGACTGTTTCTTCTGGCATAATGTGAGCTTTTTGCTGAGGCCAGTTATTTTCATTAGAGAGCCAGTTCGGTCCGTGGAGCCATAATTTATTATCCACAAATTTCTTGAGTGGGACACCACGTGACAACATGTCAGCTGGATTCTCTTGGGTAGAGACGTGGAGAAAGAGATAATCTCTCTGCATCTCTTTTATTTCTGCTACTCTGTTCTGTACATAGACTAGCTTACTCTTATTATTTCTTAACCACTGGAGAACTGCTTCATTATCACTCCAGATCACGGTTTTCTCAATAGTGAGATGATCAAGTACTTTGTTGAGATAGACAGCTAATTTTGTACCTACATAGAGTGCTGTCAGTTCCAATTGTGGTACTGTTCTGACCTTCAAGGGTGCTACCCTGGCCTTTGAAGTAATTAGTGTACTTCCTTCAGCATTACTCATGTAAGCTACAGCGCCATAACCTCTGGTTGACGCATCACAGAACACATGTAATGTGTACTTGTTTCCCTCTTGACCTATTTGTCTGGGAAATTTAATTTGATGAAGTTGTTTAAACTCCCTGGATATTTCATCCCATGCTTGACTCATTTCTAGAGGTAAGTTCTCATCCCATCCAATTTTGAGTTTCCATGCATCTTGCATAAGCATTTTACCCTTTATGGTAATTGGTGAGACGAGTCCTAGAGGATCAAAACATTGTGATACCTCTGACAGTAAACTACGTTTAGTGAGTGTACTGCATGATTTATTGTTTATCCTTTTGAGACTCAAAGTATCTTCCTGTGTGTTCCAATTAAGTCCCAGCATATTGTTGCAATCAGGAATTTCAGTTTCAGGGAAATCTTCTTTGATAAGTTCCCTTAATTGCTTTGAATTTGTATTCCACATCCTTAGAGGCATATTTGCTTCTTTCATCTCCTTGTTAGCTTCTCTGAATAAGGATTTCAAATCTTCCTCTTTATTCACAGTACCTTGAAGATTGTCCACATAGAAACTTTTCTTTAAGACTTCTTTGAAGGGACTTTCAGATTTCTTCAAATGTGTATTTAGAGTAGCTTCTAGTAAGAATGGAGAGGATGTTGCACCAAATAATACTGATTTGAAATGATAAGTTTTCACAGGACTTTGAGGATCATGTGGATTTTCAGGCCACAAGAATCGAGTATAATCTCTATCTATTTCTTGTAGTCCTACTCTTAAGAAAGCTTTGGAAATATCAGCCGTGTAGGCATATGAGTTTGTGCGAAATTTCATAAGCACGTCTCCAAGCTTCTCAGTTAGTGAGGGTCCGGTCATCAGACAGTCATTAAGACTTGCTACATCTTTATTTGCACGTGCGCTGCAATTATATACAACACGTAGTGGAGTGGTTTCAGAATCTTTTCTGACTCCATGGTGCGGGAGATAATGAGCGTTTGTCTTCAACTTATCTTCGACTATTTCCTCAATGAATTTATTGTCCAACTGTTCTTGTATGATATTATCATAGACAGTCAGTAGCTCTGGATTCTTCCTGAGCTCATGTATTTGTGCTTTCATTTGTCCGAAAGCCATGCGATAATTGCTAGGCAGATGTGGTGGATTTAACTTCCATGGTAACCTAACCCAATACTGTCCATCTTTATATTTGACAGTGTCCAAATATTGGTTATAAGTCTGAGACTCTTGTGGGCTTGGTTTATTTACATCAATACCTATCGCATCTAAATCCCACAACTTATCAACTGGTTCATTCATTTCTTCCAGTAATGATAATTTTTGCTGTGGTACATGATCAGCGGTTATTCTCGTAACTAGTACATTTTCCACTGAATCAATATCAGCTTCTTTCCCACTTTGAGAGGGAATGGGACCACATATCATGTGGCCTCCTGCTGTTTTCAGCAAGTGAACATCATGTTTACTTACTATATTTTGCACAAAACAGTGATAATAATCACTTCCAATGATTAAATCAATTGGACTAATTGTGTCCGTCTGTATGTCAGGACAGGCTAACTTGACCTTAGCTGCTTTCAGTGCTGCAACTGTTTCTTTTAATCCCTGGATCTGCACAGACTTAGGCAAATCATCTACTACCACAGCTTCTACTGTCTTTTTCCTGTTTCCTAGACCAACAGTGATTCTGGCTAGGTCATATGTCTGTTTACCAGAATTGTGGAAAAAACCAGCTATATCTAACTGTATTTTGGCATAGGGTTGTTTATTCAGTTTCTGCAACACTGATCTTCTTATGAAGGACCTTTGTGAGCCTTGATCAAATAGTGTTAGCATATTGGTTTTGTGTAATTTATTAGATAACTCAACTCGAGCTATCGGGAGAGCAGTTGCTTTAAACTTATCTCTCACATTTAATGCTGTTGCTTGTTGACTTCCTTATTCTGTGGAAGTCTGCTGCTGTTCAGCAAAAGTATTTGGGCATAATGCTGTATGATGCATACCCTTGCATTTAAAACACTTCTTCAGTGAGCATTTTCCTCCCTGGTGTTCACCTAAACACTTGATGCATCTTTTCAGCTGATGAACACGTTGTTTACGTGCCTCCATTGATGTGTATTGAATACAATACTGTGCCCAATGTGTTCCATCACAAAGTACACATTTTGGAGTACGTTTATGTGTGACAGTCTGTTTACTGTCTATTGTATTCACAGCTTGATAAATGCCTATATGGGATTTCCCATTATGTGGTTTAGTGGGAGTAGGTATACTCTTTTTATACTGAGTTGAAGGTTTATTATCCACTGGATTTGTGGATTTTTCATCTTGTCTCGTTGCTTGCATGCATGAAACTATTGTTTGTAAACCATTGCTAATTTCCTCACAAGTGAAATAGCGTTTATTGAACATAATATTTAATCGTTCAATAGTTTGTGGTGACAACTTATCTTGTACAATACCACTGATAAACCAATCACATTGTCTTAGGTCATATTTAGCATCTAGAGATCTGAGACTATTGTCTAATGTAATTCTAAATGCCTGTAAGTCTGAAAAACAATGTTTGGGTGGCTTCAAGCTTGATATTAAGACTGCATGTCTAACTCTAGCCTTGTCAGCATCGAAGTAATTGTCTGCTAAGACACGTAAGGCTATTTGATAATTACCCTTAACCACCGGAAATGACTTAATCAGTTCATAGGGTTCTCCCTTCACAAGACATTTAAGATAATTAAACTTAGCAATCTCATCTATGTCAGTTCGTGAATTTACTATGGATTGAAAACCACTAATGAATTCTTCATAATTATGACCTTGGAAAATAGGTAATGACAATGTAGGTAAGCTTGGTAATGGGACACTTGTTGTTGTTACAGGTGTAACAGGTGTTTGACCACTAGTAGTAGGTCTCTGTGACAGAGTTTTATGGCAGATAGCCTGTACTCCTGTCCACCTTAATTGTTGATCACTAAAAGTATCCAAACATTTTTAATTTCATCTTCAGATGGATCTGATTCAAGAAATTTATTTTCATAATGTGTATAGTCTGAATTAATTATTTCCAGACGCTGTGTAAATAATCCAAACTTGACCTCAAGATCATCAAAATCTATGTTTGTATCTTGAGTTAATCCTAGACAGACTGAAATTAGATTTTCCAATTGTGTAATCTTAGTCTGTAAAGACTGAAACTGAGTTTTCAAACAAGCCATTTTAATGGTATACTGAAAATTCTAGCACCACACTTAGAGTGTTTCAAAAACACTGTACTGCTATAGACAGCTGAGTTTTTGTTATGCTTAAGTCAGCAATAATCGAGTCAGACACTACTGACCCACTAAGCTTAACCTCAGGGTTAATGACCATGAAGGGTACAGGGTACATGTGTCTGGTGTTTATGACTTGTTTGCTGTGTCAGCCTGACCATGATGATTAATCGTAAATAATGATGTTATACACTTCATTCACTATACACTATAAATGTCACTGTATAACTGTAATCACATGTGAATATTACTTACACATATATAAATTTCACTGTTAATATATATTTGAAAGCTTACACTTTATATATAAGTTCCTTTAATATAACAGGTAGATTTATAAGAAACAAACTTTAACACAATCTTGTCTCTTAATTTCTGTCTATAAACATTATAAACACTGTGTATATATACACTCAGACAAACATCATCACTTGGGTTGCTGTTGTATTAATCAGCGATTTCGTGATTGGAGCAGTTGATGGAGGGTGCAGGATACCATCCCCCGTCTTCTTGTTGGGTGAGTCACCCAGCTCCCGTTTTCGTTGGGTGAACGCTGGGTGAGCGCCCATTTTCTTTTGGCTGCCCATTCTCTGTGATTGAGTCTGGAGGGACTCATTTATACTGATTTATATTGTAAAACACTAGTTTTACAGCTTTTTTCGAAGGACCTTGGCTCATAGGTTATTTGTACACTGTAGTACAACATATTTGGACCACAGTGTGGTCTTTATCCGGTTCGAGCACGACCAAAACTCTGTTGAGATTTTGGCCTTACCTGCTGTGTTTATTATATATATATATATATATATATAATGAACACTTAGCTGATAAATGACAGCAAATCGTCTACACAGCCGCCCCTGCAGACGAGGTCTAGAAGCTGTCGAAACCATCACAACAGTGGGCTGTCAAGAGATACAATTTGTAAGTATAAATTACCCCTAGGGGGTGTTATGTCAGCATATTTCATTCGATGATGGCTGACGAATACTTACTTGTTTGGACTCAAAAGTCCACACCTTACTGCCGATTATAGGTTGATTACAAACTCCTTGTGACTCAAGAATTGCGCAATCCCCCGATCTACAAGAAATTCGTAACATACCTTGCTCTTTGTAGCGTGAGCTATGGTGTTCTCAACACCTTCGACAGATATCGGTGACTTGATAGAAGCTGAAGTGTCCTTGGATGTCCACGTCTTCCATTGTCTAGGAAACACACACTGGTACACTATGTTCCACAAGATTTGTCTTTATTGTTCACAATGTATCACAAGAGAAGCTGATCACACTTCTCTTAAGAGTTTATTGTGTTTTGTGAGACACTTTATTCACACTAACGCACAGATCAGTGTCCTTTGCTGGTTATCCTGGCGTCAGTGTCTCGTAGTAGAGTCAAAGTTAGTCTGCCAGACGCTACAGCGCTCCATGCAGTCACTGCCCCCAGCACAAAAAAAAAAACGCTGACCTAGTACCTTGCATCCTTGTCACCTCCTCGATGAAGCAAAGCAGAATGTTTGTTTCTTGCTGTCTTAATCATAGACAACAATGCACTATCTTTACTATGGTAATAAAGTGGGAGTAGGATTTTCCTTAATTGTCCTGCTAAAGTAAGAGATGCACTGTCTCTTATAAAAATACACTTTGCAACACTGGACTGCAAGGAGCAGAGGTCATTTGACCACGCATACGGCATCTGTGATCAATTACTCACTCTAGCAGTAAACAAGACGCTCGCCCCTTCTAGTGGCCCCTCAGGGCTGAGAGGGCTGAAGGGGGCTGATACCCCCCTCCTGGAGAAAATTTCTCCACACACGGGATGTGCTCCGAGATGTACTCCTTCCTCTTGGAAGAGCATATGGCACACTACCAGACCGCATGCGACGTCGTATATACTGCCGTTTCACTGGGGAATATTCACCCTCACTGTCACAACTAGAAGTGCTTTCAATAACCTTGAAATCACTATCACTATCACTTGCACTGCTCACATCTGAGTCTTGTACACGGGCAAATAGTTTCCTCTTTCGTCCTGGTACAGGTGAATATGAACGAGCCGGCCTAGCACCAGAGGTGGATGGTTGTGGGTCATCTGGGTTTTCATCACTAATTATGTTATCCTGGGTAATTTTCTCGGTCACACCCGCTTCAAAACCAGGGAATTCACTTTCACTGACACTATCATCACTGTTTGAGCTATCACTTGGGAACAAAAGACCTCCAATCCGCCGAGGAGTGAGGAACTTCTTACCGCGAGGCATGGTGAAAATGGACTACCAAGATGGCGTTCCCACAATGCACCGCTGAGTCCCAGATTTTTTTCACAGGGTGCACACCGACCACTGAGACCCATTCTCTCTCGTGTAGGCCTACCAGCCCTCTCCCGCTTGATTTGAAGCCGCTAGAATTTATGCGTATAGATACGTCAAACACGGTATCTCCCATGACGTACATATACGACCGCGACAGTCAAAGGGTTAATTTGGATAATATTTCAGTCATAGCAGAGCTTTTTTTCCCAGGTCTCTATAACTTGATAAAGCTCTTATCTGTTTTTTATACACACCGACCATCTCCTGCCAAGGCAGGATGACCCAAAAAAGAAGAAAACTGAAGTTTTTCTTCTTTTTACACATAGTAATTTATATGGGAGAAGGGGTTACTAGCCCTTTAATCCTGGCATTTCAGTCGCCTCTTACAACGTGCATGGCTTACAGGATTCTTCTCCACTTCTCCATGGAGAAAAGTTGTTCCTATACTGAAATGTTGTCTCAGTAAAATCTTTTTCTGCTATATATATCTATGTCCTTATTCCTGGCAGTAGGACACCTTCAACCAATGTACTTTCTTGTTGACTCTGAAAAACACAGGTCATAAATAACCCACACCTACGAGACCACCACTATAACAACCAAGTGCATTTGCTTACTAATGGCTTTCTTTTTTGCCTAACAATGTTTTTTTTTACATGTAAACTACTTTATCTTTTTCCCACGTATAAAAGAAATAAAAATTTGAATTTGGACCGCTGGACCATTGTCAAGTTACAACTCGACAGTGGTCAAGAATGGACCAAAGGGTCATCATGAGGTTCCTCTCCTATGTGCAGGTTATTTGTGAATTGTTCCAGCCATGGAATTGTGACTTTTTACAGTAGGGCCCCACTTATATGGCGGGGTAGGTTCCAGGCTGTCACCGGAAAGCAGACATCACCGGAAGGCAGAATGCCATTTTTTCCATTTATAAATGCATATAAATGCCAGACAACAAGTTTACACTAAATTATATTAGGTTAGTAATAGAGCTAGGCATTAAAAACACACAAAGTAAAATACATTCACAGTAAATTCATTACTTATCTTAAAGTATTTGTATAATTAATGTAGGGAGAGAGGTGAGTAGTACTTATTTGTAGGAAGTCAGGTGCAGGTAGCCCAGGTGTAGGTAGCCCTGGCTCCCCATCTCATACTTATTATACGATATTTAAAACATCTCAGAGAGGTAAAATACACATACAGTACACTCATTATTTACCTTAAAATATGTGTAACCTTAATTAAATAGGAAGAGAGGTGAGTAGTATTTATCTGTAGGAAGTCAGTGTAGGTAGCCGGTAGGTGTAGCCTGCCTGGGCTACACCTACCGGCTACCTACACTGTGGCCCAGAGCCATATTATTAACATCGACATACCCTGTTCACTGAATTTAATCATTTCTAACAACTACCTTTAGACGCCATCATAAATGAAGGTAGAAGTAATGAATAATTCATGCCGAAAATTTTAAACAAAAGCAGAGTGGGGGAGTGGCTGGGCCAAATGCAGATTCATGCACGTTTTCTCTGATGGCTGAGCAGAGAAAATGTAATGTTATCCCTCCACCCGGCTACCACACAGGTCCACAAGTATTATTATCAGAGCACACATAAAATATGCAATAAATGCCAGGCAAAAAGTTTACACTAACTTATATTAAATTAGCAATATAAATAGGCATTAAAAACACAATAAAAGGTAAGATACACACAGAGTACACTTATTACTTACCTTAAAATATTAATATTAATGTGTGAGAGGTGAGTGGCAGGGTGTTTATTGAAGAAAATCAGAATGGAACACCATCATCCTCTAACTTGGCACTTAAAGCAAGAGGCTTACGACTTCTCTTTTTATTACAGCTAACCTTAGACGCCATTGTCATTGAGAGCCAACTAGTTAACGAAAGAGTAAACGAGAGAGAGAACGAGATACAGAGTTGAGACAATGTAAGAATACAAACTGAACAGGTAGTGGGCGATCACTTGGTCAGGCAAAATAAATGCGTAATAATATGTGTCTACTTTTAGTTCATTCACGTTCATTTGTAAAAGTTTGTAAAACATTTACCTCAATATTTTGTTATTATAATAATTACCTTACAATACAAATATTCTTACATTGTGTACAAGTTGTACAAGTTAGTTCAGAATAGACAAACAGCAACACACCATTTTTAGAGTGAATGAAGATAATAATACAGTTGACCCTCGACCAACGTTGGCATCGTCTAACGTTAAATCCGACTAGCGATGCATTTTAACGCAAAAATTTTGCCTCAATTAGTGCTAAAAAACCCGACCAACGCTATTTGTTCTGTTCGAGACGCGTCCACTTGTGGCCTGAGCGCGCCTCACTTGTCCCGTGGGTGCCAGTGTTTACAAGCCAGCCAGCCACCGCGGTCCCATCCAAACATACAATCGGAACATTTCATATTATCACAGCGTTTTTAGTGATTGCACCTGCAAAATAAGTCACCATGGGCCCCAAGAAAGCTTCTAGTGCCAACCCTCCAGCAAAAAGGGTGAGAATTACTATGGATATGAAGAAAGAGATCATTGCTAAGTATGAAAGTGGAGTACGTGTCTCCGAGCTGGCCAGGTTGTACACAAAACCCCAATCAACCATCGCTACTATTGTGGGCAAGAAAATGGCAATCAAGGAAGCTGTTCTTGCCAAAGGTACAACTATGTTTTCGAAACTGAGATCGCAAGTGATAGAAGATGTTGAGAGACTGTTATTGGTGTGGATAAGCAAAAAACAGATAGCAGGAGATAGCATCTCTCAAGCGATCATATGTGAAAAGGCTAGGAAGTTGCATGACGATTTAATTAAAAAAATGCCAGCAACTAGTGGTGATGTGAGTGAATTTAAGGCCAGCAAAGGTTGGTTTGAGAGATTTAAGAATTGTAGTGGCATACACAGTGTGATAAGGCATGATGAGGCTGCCAGTTCAGACCACAAAGCAGCTGAAAAATATGTGCAGGAATTCAAGGAGTACATAGACAGTGAAGGACTGAAACCTGAACAAGTGTTTAATTGTGACAAAACAGGCCTGTTTTGGAAGAAAATGCCAAGCAGGACCTACATTACTCAGGAGGAAAAGGCACTCCCAGGACATAAGCCTATGAAAGACAGGCTTACTCTGTTGATGTGTGCCAATGCTAGTGGTGATTGCAAAGTGAAGCCTTTATTGGTGTATCACTCTGAAACTCCCAGTGTTCAGGAAAAACAATGTCCTCAAGGCTAATTTGTGTGTGCTGTGGAGGGCAAACAGTAAGGCATGGGTCACTAGGGACTTTTTCTATAACTGGTTACACCATGCATTTGCCCCCACTGTGAAAAATTACCTCCTGGAAAATAAATTGGACCTTAAGTGCCTCCTGGTATTAAACAATGCTCCTGGTCATCCTTCAGACTTGGCAAAGCAACTTTCTGTGGACATGAGCTTCATTAAGGTGAAGTTCTTGCCTCCTAATACCACTCCTCTCCTGCAGCCCATGGACCAGCAGATCATTGCAAACTTCAAGAAACTGTACACAAAAGCTCTGTTTGAAAGGTGCATTTTAGTGACCTCAGAAACTCAGTTGACTCTAAGAGAGTTTTGGAAAGATCACTTTAGCATCCTCAATTGTGTAAACATTATAGGTAAGGCTTGGGAGGAAGTGACTAAGAGGACCTTGAACTCTGCTTTTTTATTTATTTATTTATTTATTTATTTAAAAATTTGTGCACACATACAGAGGTACAAAAAATACAGAAAAGAGCAGTATGCCAAAGCCACTTATACTATGCATAGCATTACGGGCTGGCTTAAAATTAACTTAAGATGAACTAAGCAATGATGACATCGGTGATAAAACTTTAATGTAAACAGATTACTATAAAGCACAAGTGAGTATTACAAAGACAGGTCATATGGTTGTATGCATTGTTGTACATTCAGTAGAATGGAGTATTCTGTTAGGTAGTGTATTTAAAAAATAATAAAGTTAGATTGGGTTTTAGGTTTAACATTTATGTGATATAATTGAAAAAACTGTGGCCAGAATGTGTAGCCAAAAGGGATTTTGAAGGGTTTGAGGCTAACCCTGAGAATCCTATGCCAGTTGAGGAATCCATTGAGGCATTGGGGAAGTCCTTGGGGTTGGAGGGTAGTGGGGAGGATGTGGAAGAGTTGGTGGAGGAGGACAATGAAGAACTAACCACTGATGAGCTGCTAGATCATCTTCAACAGCAAGAGGCCACACCAGAGGAAACTGCTTCAGAGGAGGGGATAGAGAAATTGAAGAAGTTGCCTACTTCAAACATTAAGGAAATGTGTTCAATGTGGCTTAAAGTGCAAACCTTTTTTGATGAAAATCACCCTGACACAGCTACTGCAAGCCATGTTGGCAACCTGTACACTGACAATGTTGTGAAACACTTTAGGAATGTCATAAAGGAACGGGAAGTACAGACTTCTATGGAGAGATATGTTGTGCGACAGAGGTCCAGTGACTCTCAAGCTGGTCCTAGTGGCATTAAAAGAATTAAAGTAACCCCGGAAAAGGACTTGCCACCTCAAGTCCTAATGGAAGGGGATTCCCCTTCTAAACACTAACACCATCAACACTCTCCCCTCCTCCCATCCCATCAGTCATCACCAGATCTTCAATAAGGGTAAGTGTCATGTAACTGTGCATGTCTTCTTCAGTTTGTGTGTATTAAAATTAATATTTCATGTGGTAAATTTTTTTTTTCAATACATTGGGGTGTCAGGAACGGATTAATTTGATTTCCATTATTTCTTGTGGGGAAAATTAACTCGACTAACGATAATTTCGATTAACGATGAGCTCTCAGGAACGGATTAATATCGTTGGTCGAGGGTCCACTGTATTAATAATAATAATAATAATAATAATAATATTATTATTATTATTAATATTAATTATAATAATAATAATAATAATAATATTATTATTATTATTATTATTATTATTATTATTATTATTATTATTATTATTATTATAAAAAGCACTAAACCCACAAGGGTCGTGAATTGCTATATATAAAGGCATACGAAAAGAATATTTTTCTACAGTTATCCCCCAGTTTGACTAGAGAAAACGTAATTCTTCCGACACTACCTACACAGCTGCTTTGTAAACAAATCTCATATTTACATCAATTTTTATTCTGAGTGTATGTATCATGTTTATATGCTATGTAATGGGTTTCATATATAATTTTGAGGAAAATATCATAGATGGATTAATGAAAATGCCTATATTGATGTAAAATAAGACATTTAATGTCCCCAAGAGTGATTATTATTACGTAGTATTGGCGTCATGAGTAGAGAGAGACTTAGCGATTTTAATGTGTACCTGCACACCAGCACAGTGTGTAAGTATATTTAGGTACAGGTACACCTAAGTATAATTATCAGAGTATATATAAAATATGCAGTAACTTAAAAACACTTGAAATTTTGGAAAGTTTCCTGACATAATAGATGTGGTCACAGAAAATGTAAACAAACCGGATGGGGGCACCGTATTTGAAAGACCGCTTGCCATATAGCAAATTTTGGTCATAATTTGACATTGCTGTATTAGCGGAACGCCGTAAGGCGAAACGCCGTAAAGCGGGGCCTTACTGTATTTGATAATGTTGGTATCATGACTTTTTATGAATGTATCCAAAACATCCCAATGGTCAAATTATCCCAGCTCTTTTCCACTTAGTGTACATCTTAGACAAGCCTGTTAGTAGGGCTTTCTTTTGTAAAGTAGTCAGGGAGTAGATTGGAGTAGATAGACATATTAATAATGATAAATATATATTCATTACACAACCCACACATAGGAGAAAAAAACTTATGACAACATTTTGGTCCGATGTGGACCATTAATTACATCGGATTAGTTGTGTATTGTTTCAGTCACGGTATTTTGCCTTTTTTTTTTTTATTAACACACTGGCCGATTCCCACCAAGGCAAGGTGGCCCGAAAAAAGAAAAACTTTCACCATCACTCACTCCATCACTGTCTTGCCAGAAGGGTGCTTTACACTACAGTTTTTAAACTGCAACATCAACACCCCTCCTTCAGAGTGCAGGCACTGTACTTCCCATCTCCAGGACTCAAGTCCGGCCTGCCGGTTTCCCTGAACCCCTTCATAAATGTTACTTTGCTCACACTCCAACAGCACGTCAAGTATTAAAAACCATTTGTCTCCACTCCTATCAAACACGCTCACGCATGCCTGCTGGAAGTCCAAGCCCCTCGCATACAAAACCTCCTTTACCCCCTCCCTCCAACCTTTCTTAGGCCAACCCCTGCCTCGCCTTCCTTCCACTACAGACTGATACACTCTTGAAGTCATTCTGTTTCGCTCCATTCTCTCTACATGTCCGAACCACCTCAACAACCCTTCCTCAGCCCTCTGGACAACAGTTTTGGTAATCGCGCACCTCCTCCTAACTTCCAAACTACGAATTCTCTGCATTATATTCACTGATGGGTGAACATAGACAGCCTGTGTAAGGAAACTTGCCCAATGTTTCAACCCTCACCGGGAATCAAACCTGGACGCTCACCATGTGAAATGAGAACTTTTGCCACCAGGCCACTGGCCACTCCATCTATTTGTCCTTCACCAAACTTTATGACTTTACACTTGGTGGGGTTAAACTCCAGGAGACATTTATTGGACTAGGCTTGCATTGCTGTTGTTCCATTTAACAAAATACTGTAGTTATATTAGTGATGTTCCAGTTAACAAATGAATCACATTTCTGGTATTCCAGTTAATGAAGGAATTATTAATGACTTGGACTTCTTTTTCTTTGTTCAACACACCAGCCATCTCTTACCAAGGTAGCGGTGACTTACCACAACAGAAAGGAAGCACATTTACCATCGTTCTCTGTCACTGTCTTGCCAACACACCAGCCATCTCTCACCAAGGTAGTGGTGACTCACCACAACAAATAGGAAGCACATTCACCATCATTCATTCTGTCACTGTCTTGCCAGAAGTGAGCTGACACCACAGTTCAGATGAACTTTCCAACACCAACATCTTCATCTCTTCTTTAGTGTAGTCAGTTTAAACCTCATTGATGAATGTGGATGTTTATTACATTTGTATACTTGTACACTTGTGCACTTGTACACTTGTACACCTGTACACTTGTGCACCTGTACACTTGTGCACCTGTACACTTGTACACCTGTCCACCTATATACTTGTACACCTGCACACTATTTAGATAGCTTGTAAGTCCTCTTAATAATTTAATGATTTATTCTAGACTTTGTTAATAATAATTAGGCCTATTATATTTCTATTGGTCACGAGATCCTATCTGAATAAGAAACCCCTGGCTGTCTTGAAGAAGACACTGGACAGGTACCTAAAGTCAGTACCTGACCAACCAGGCTGTGGTTCCTACGTCAGTCTCTGTGCTGCCAGCAGTAACAGCCTGCTTGATCAGGCCCTGGTCCACCATGAGACCTGGTCATAGACCGGGCCATTGGGGCGTTGATCTTCAAAACCCCCTCCAGGTATACTCTAGGACCTACAAGTGACAGTGTTTTGCACTGAATAATTAATTTTGTTATCTTACAGAAATTATTGACTACGATGTTACCAACACCAGAAGAGAAGCACAAGATTCAAGAAGCTGCCATTTGCAACCCTGAACTTTCTCTGGGGTCAGCAGAACAGTTTCTGATGATGCTGTCGTCCATATCTGAACTTCCTGCCAGATTAAAACTCTGGATCTTTAAACTAGACTATGAGAATATGGAAAAGGTAATAACAGAAACAGGGTAATTTTTCTCCCTTTCATCAGAATTTGCTGCGACATTTAGCTGATGATTGACATGGTTGCTTTGCCTGTGTTGTTCTCTGAGACTTTCACCTTTATTGCAGAATTTTTTAACAGCATTTTCCCTTACTTACCCACCCATTCTGTTCATGTCCTTCCCTCAACACCTCCTCCTCCTCCTTCTGTTCTGAAATCTTGTTCACCTCTGCCATGTTCCACTGAATGAACCTTGTGGGTTTAGCACTTTCCATGAATATAATAATACTGATGCATGGAAATGCTTCTTCACGCCATAAGAAACTCTACTTAATACTCCAATTCTTAAGTCTTTGAACATTCCAATTAGTCTGCCTGAATTGCATTAGTGACTTTTTTTGTGCCTAGCAATGTTTTGTTACATATAAACTACAATATTTTAGGTAGGTTGGTAGACAGCAACCACCCAGGGAGGTACTATCGTCTTGTGGTAGTAGGTTGGTAGACAGCAACCACCCAGGGAGGTACTACCATCTTGTGGTAGTAGGTTGGTAGACAGCAACCACCCATGGAGGTACTACCGTCCTGTGGTAGTAGGTTAGTAGACAGCAACCACCCACGGAGGTACTAACATCCTGTGGTAGTAGGTTGGTAAACAGCAACCACCCACGGAGGTACTACCATCCTGTGGTAGTAGGTTGATAGACAGCAACCACCTAGGGACGTACTACCGTCCTGTGGTAGTAGGCTGGTAGACAGCAACCACCCACAGAGGTACTATCGTCCTGTGGTAGTACGTTGGTAGATAGCAACCACCCAGGGAGGTACTACCATCCTGTAGTAGTAGGTTGGTAGACAGCAACCACCCAGGGAGGTGCTACCATCCTGTGGTAGTAGGTTGGTAGACAGCAACCACCCACAGAGGTACTACCATCCTGTGGTAGTAGGTTGGTAGACAGCAACCACCCAGGGAGGTACTACCGTCTTGTGGTAGTAGGTTGGTAGACAGCAACTACCCAGGGAAGTACTACCATCCTGTGGTAGTAGGTTGGTACACAGCAACCACTCAGGGAGGTACTACCATCCTGTGGTAGTAGGTTGGTAGACAGCAACCACCCACAGAGGTCCTACCATCCTATGGTAGTAGGTTGGTAGACAGCAACCACCCAGGGAGGTACTATTGTCATGTGGTAGTAGGTTGGTAGACAGCAACCACCCAGGGAGGTACTACCATCCTGTGGTAGTAGGTTGGTAGACAACAACTGCCCACAGAGGTACTACTCTCCAGTGTTAGTAGGCTGGTAGACAGCAACCACTCAGGAAGGTACTACTGTCCTGTGGTAGTAGGTTGGTAGACAGCAACCACGCAGGGAGGTACTATCGTCCTGCCAAGTGAGTGTAATTCGGAAACCTGTAATTGTTTTACATGATGGTAGTATTACTGGTGTCTTTTCTGTCTCATAAACAGGCAAGGTTTCAAGTATGTCTCTTGCTACATGTACAAGCTTATATATACACACCCCTCTGGGTTTCTTCTATTTTCTTACTAGTTCTTGTTTATTTCCTCTTATCTCCATGGAGAAGTGAAACAGAATTCTTCCTCCGTAAGCCATGCATGTCATAAGAGACGACTAAAATACCAGGAACAAGGGGCTAGTAACTCCTTCTCCTGTATATATTACTAATGTTAAAAAGAGAAACTCTAGTTTCTCTTTTTAACATTAGAAACTAGAGAAACAGTAGAAACTAGAGAAACTCTAGTTTCTCTTTTTGGGCCACCCTACCTTGGTGGGATATGGCCAGTTTGTTAAAAGAAGAAACTACATTATATTTGGGCCACAAAATAAAAAAAAAAAAAATTGTTTGAAACTTGAGTGTTGATGGTGACAGTGATCAGTCAGACTCTTGCTCAATAAAATTTCCTGTCTGTTTCCAATAGGAGGTGGCAGAACCCTTGATGGACTTGAAGCAAAGCACAGAAGACCTTCAAAAGAATCGCACTTTCAAGATAATGTTATCTGTTCTTCTCTCCATTGGTAACTTCCTTAATGGCACAGAATGTCGAGGCTTCCAAATTGAGTACTTGTCCAAAGTGCCGGAGGTGAAGGATACCGTTCATAAACATTCACTGCTTCACCATCTGTGTCACATGGTTATTGAAAAATGTTCATATTCATCAGATCTTTATTCGGAGGTAAGTGCTTTCAATGTCTTCTTATGATATTGACTGTATTGCTATTCTTTAGATGATATATTTTGTAATTTGCCTTTATTTTTATGTACTGTTCATCTCGCATGGAAGCAGAGCAACCTAAAAAGAAAAACATATCTGCCAGCCATCACTACATGGTTGAGTCACGGAACCAATTTCCCCGATTCTGAAGTATTTCACGTTAAATAAGTCTTACTAGCTATAGCTGTTATCTCAGGCAAAGACGTATTTCATGTACAGTTTCTCTCTGTTGAAGTGTCTGGGAATGGGGGTACAAATAAAGTTTTAGATGAAGAAGTGTCTAATTTAACATCAAAATTTATTTTTATATCAGGGGACATGTGAGATTTTTTGAGGTGTCAAGGTGGGGCACGATGCAAAAAAGGTTGGGAACCACTGTCTTAGACATTGAGTGCCAATTAACCTCTTAAATTTTTTTTATGTAGATTGGCTCAATCACCCGTGCATCAAACGTGGACTTCGAGGAGCTGTCTAATAACATTGCCAAGATTGAGGTCGACTGTAAAGAATCATGGGATCATCTAAAAGCCATTGCAAAACATGATGGCCCTACACAGATTAAGCTCAAGTAAGATGGCTATTAATGTTAATTTACAGTGTTCCACTGCACTGAGATCATTTTGCCTAAGATGTGATTTTTATAATTACCAGAAGCTTGCTAGTGTAAATGTTTGTATTTTTGAGGGTTGGGTGTTTTATTGTGCATATACTTTATTACTGACAAGTTTGAGTATTAATATGAATGAGTGTATGTATAGTACTTTGTTATGGAGAAGACTGCTGAATGATCTAGTACATAAAGCATTCTGTAAATATTATGAGTTTCTTCCACAATGCTGAGAAAGTAAGTTTATTTAGGGACAGGTAGACTTAAGTATAATTATCATACCTAGCAATAGGTGTGTAAATTAGCCAGGATAACCCAGAGAAGACAGTGACTTATTTCATTTGGGATCTTTGTAATATCTTGTTCATTGTCATAATATTTGTGTTAGTGAAACATTGCAGAAACTGAGGTTTAATTACGCAGTTTGTATTTTCTGGCAATGTGCTCCAGTGAACCATTGAGTGGGAGAGAATTGGATTAAGACCCAGGTTGAGATATTTACCAGGACAGTAAATAGGGATGTTGCAGTTCAGAGGTTCATTTAAACTGTGGTGTCTGTACACTTGCAAGACAGCTGTTGAGTGAATGATTACCATTGTGTTTACAAGTTTTCTGGGCTATACATTGACAGCTGTTGAATGAATATTTCATTTTTTATTAACACACTGGCTGATTCCCACCAAGGCAGGGTGGCCCAAAAAAGAAAAACTTTCACCATCATTCACTCCATCACTGTCTTGCCAGAAGGGTGCTTTACACTACAGTTTTTAAACTGCAACATTAACACCCCTCCTTCAGAGTGCAGGCACTGTACTTCTCATCTCCAGGACTCAAGTTTGGCCTGCTGGTTTCCCTGAATCCTTTCATAAATGTTACTTTGCTCGCACTCCAACAGCACGTCAAGTATTAAAAACCATTTGTCTCCATTCACTCCTATCAAACACGCTCACGCATGCCCGCTGGAAGTCCAAGCCCCTCGCACAAAAAACCTCCTTACCCCCTCCCTCCAACCTTTCCTAGGCCGACCCTTACCCTGCCTTCCTTCCACTACAGACTGATACACTCTTGAAGTCATTCCGTTTCGCTTCATTCTCTCTACATGTCCGAACCACCTCAACAACCCTTCTTCAGCCCTCTGGACAACAGTTTTGGTAATCCCGCACCTCCTCCTAACTTCCAAACTACGAATTCTCTGCATTATATTCACACCACACATTGCCCTTAGACATGACATCTCCACTGCCTCCAGCCTTCTCCTCTCTGCAACATTCATCACCCGTGCTTCACACCCATATAAGAGCGTTGGTAAAACTATACTCTCATACATTCCCCTCTTTGCCTCCAAGGACAAAGTTCTTTGTCTCCACAGACTCCTAAGTGCACTGCTCACCCTTTTCCCCTCATCAGTTCTATGATTCACCTCATCTTTCATAGACCCATCCGCTGACACGTCCACTCCCAAATATCTGAATACATTCACCTCCTCCATACTCTCTCCCTCCAATCTGATATCCAATCTTTCATCACCTAATCTTTTTGTTATCCTCATAACCTTACTCTTTCCTGTATTTACTTTTAATTTTCTTCTTTTGCATACCAACCAAATTCATCCACCAACCTCTGCAATTCTCTTCAGAATCTCCCAAGAGCACAGTGTCATCAGCAAAGAGCAACTGTGACAACTCCCACTTTATGTGTGATTCTTTATCTTTTAACTCCACGCCTCTTGCCAAGACCCTCGCATTTACTTCTCTTACAACCCCATCTATAAATATATTAAACAACCACGGTGACATCACACATCCTTGTCTAAGGCCTACTTTTACTGGGAAATAATCTCCCTCTTTCCTACATACTCTAACTTGAGCCTCACTATCCTCGTAAAAACTCTTCACTGCTTTCAGTAACCTACCTCCTACACCATACACCTGCAACATCTGCCACATTGCTCCCCCTATCCACCCTGTCATACGCCTTTTCCAAATCCATAAATGCGACAGAAACCTCTTTAGCCTTATCTAAATACTGTTCAATGTATGAGAGTATAGTTTTACCAACGCTCTTATATGGGTGTGAAGCATGGGTGATGAATGTTGCAGCGAGGAGAAGGCTGGAGGCAGTGGAGATGTCATGTCTGAGGGCAATGTGTGGTGTGAATATAATGCAGAGAATTCGTAGTTTGGAAGTTAGGAGGAGGTGCGGGATTACCAAAACTGTTGTCCAGAGGGCTGAGGAAGGGTTGTTGAGGTGGTTCGGACATGTAGAGAGAATGAAGCGAAACAGAATGACTTCAAGAGTGTATCAGTCTGTAGTGGAAGGAAGGCGGGGTAGGGGTCGGCCTAGGAAAGGTTGGAGAGAGGGGGTAAAGGAGGTTTTGTGTGCGAGGGGCTTGGACTTCCAGCAGGCATGCGTGAGCGTGTTTGATAGGAGTGAATGGAGACAAATGGTTTTTAATACTTGACGTGCTGTTGGAGTGTGAGCAAAGTAACATTTATGAAGGGGTTCAGGGAAACCAGCAGGCCGGACTTGAGTCCTGGAGATGGGAAGTACAGTGCCTGCACTCTGAAGGAGGGGTGTTAATGTTGCAGTTTAAAAACTGTAGTGTAAAGCACCCTTCTGGCAAGACAGTGATGGAGTGAATGATGGTGAAAGTTTTTCTTTTTCGGGCCACCCTGCCTTGGTGGGAATCGGCCAGTGTGATAATAAATAATAAATTATATGTTTCACTGTAAACACCTGGTCCACACACCCCCTACCTTTCCTAAAGCCTCCTTGTTCATCTGCTATCCTATTCTCCGTCTACTCTTAATTCTTTCAATAATAACTCTACCATACACTTTACCAGGTATACTCAACAGACTTATCCCCCTATAATTTATGCTCTCTGCCAATCTCTAGGTACCTTACCCTCTTCCATACATTTATTAAATAATTGCACCAACTGCTCCAAAATTATATCCCCACCTGCTTTTAACATTTCTATCTTTATCCTATCAATCCCGGCTGCCTTACCCCCTTTCATTTTACCTACTGCCTCACAAACTTCCCCCACACTCACAACTGGCTCTTCCTCACTCCTACAAGATGTTATTCCTCCTTGCCCCATACACGAAATCACAGCTTCCCTATCTTCATCAACATTTAACAATTCCTCAAAATATTCCTTCCATCTTCCCAATACCTCTAACTCTCCATTTAATAACTCTCCTCTCCTATTTTTAACTAACAAATCCTCTTGGCAATAGGCATGGAGTTAAAAGATAAAGAATCACACATAAAGTGGGACTTCTCACAGTTGCTCTTTGCTGATGACACTGTGCTCTTGGGAGATTCTGAAGAGAAGTTGCAGAGATTGGTGGATGAATTTGGTAGGGTATGCAAAAGAAGAAAATTAAAAGTGAATACAGGAAAGAATAAGGTTATGAGGATAACAAAAAGATTAGGTGATGAAAGATTGGATCAGATTGGAAGGAGAGAGTATGGAGGAGGTGAATGTATTCAGATATTTGGGATTGGACGTGTCAGCGGATGGGTCTATGAAAGATGAGGTGAATCATAGAATTGATGAGGGGAAAAGGGTGAGTGGTGCACTTAGGAGTCTGTGGAGACAAAGAACTTTGTCCTTGGAGGCAAAGAGGGGAATGTATGAGAGTATAGTTTTACCAACGCTCTTATATGGGTGTGAAGCATGGGTGATGAATGTTGCAGCGAGGAGAAGGCTGGAGGCAGTGGAGATGTCATGTCTGAGGGCAATGTGCGGCGTGAATATAATGCAGAGAATTCGTAGTTTGGAAGTTAGGAGGAGGTGCGGGATTACCAAAACTGTTGTCCGTCTATTATTATAATGATTATTATAGAACATTATTATTATATACGTATTATTATTATATTGATTCAGGCTTAATTTAGGGAACTGGAGCACAGATAAAATTCCATAGATCAAGAGCCCCTCACCATGTATGCACTACTACTACTACTAATAATAATAATAACAACAATAATAATAATAATAACAACAACAGTACAGTGAGAAACTTCAAAAGGCTGCCAGTAGTTGGCACCACCATCAGCAAAACATTGGTAACCACTGCTTTTCACCTGTCTAGACTTAAGTAGTCTATAAGTATTAGGTTAAGTCTGCCAGAAATGCCTCGGCATGATAGTGGCTGTCTTTGCTCCAATCATGTTATATGTAAACACACATTGTAACCTTTGCAGAGAAATAAATATTTTATTTATTTATTTATTTATTCATTTAAGGAACCTCCCTTGAGGAGGAAGTCCACATCTTCAAATTTCGTTCGTATCCAGAAGCAAAAAATCGACCGAATAACGGTTCGTATCCTGAAAAGTTCCCATATTGGGGCGTTCATAAGCCGAGGTTCCATTGTATAGGGAAAATGATTAATCCGTTCCCATGAAAAAAAATCCTATTGTTATTGGCATATTATACAATGATGGGGTTGTAAAAAAAATTTAAACACTGCTTAATACTAAAATATGTAAAAACAAAAGAATTAGATGAAATAAATGCAAATTTAACCTCACTTTATTTTGCTGAAAAGAGTCGAGTGCCTACGAGGATAGTGCTGAGAAGGGAGGAGGAAATGTTATTGTTTGGAAGGAGAGTCCCCTTCTCTTTTCTGCCTCTTTTCCCTATTTCGACCTGGTTGAAGCTCACCAGGTCCAAAGAACTTTGCTTCTGCCTTCTCCTCAGGATGTTTTGGAAATGTGACATAGTCTGGTCACTCCATTATTATTATTATTATTATTATTATTATAATTATGGGAGCACTAAACCCGTAGGATTATACAGCGCATGTGGGGGGATGGAAGGTATTCAGGCTCAATTCAGGGAACTGGAGCACAGATCCAATTCCCTAGATCAAGAGCCCCTCACCAGCATCAAGGAACCTCCCTTGAGGGGTGTAATCATTCCAGACAATGCTATTATGGCTTGTTTGGGATTTGTTGGAGTGGTACTTCTCTGCAAAGTTTTTGACGTCCATCCACTTGGCAAAGATTTCCTTGATTAATGAAGTAGGTACTTCCTCTATCTCCTCTTCTGAGCCTGAAGAGAGTGCATCCATCTTAGACTTGTGCTCCTCCTTCTCAAGTTCCTGTAACTCTTCAGTGGTCAACTCTTCCCTGTGCTCCTCCACTAACTCCTCCACATCACCATCACACATCCAGACTCATGGACCTGCCCAGAGAGACAATATCCTCCGCTGTACCATTTCCTTCGTTGCTTGGCTCTTCTCATTAACTTTCTTAGAACTCATGGTTAATGAATTTACTAAAAATTTATACAACAAAACACAAAATCACGTAAAAATTCAGTTACAGTGCGGGTTGTTACAGTATGCAAACCTAAGTAATGTATATTAGAGCTGTGTACATATTAGATGAATTAAATGTGGGCAGTCATGGCTTTGTAAACAAGGGTAGCACACGGTGTCATGACTCATTTTGACCCATATAAGTTCTAGCACGCGAGTCGTATTCCAAAGAAAGGTCACATACCAAGTAAAAATTTTCGTGTCCAAACAGGATGTATACCAAGTTGGACTTATTCCAAAGTGGACATATACTGAGGTACCAGTGTATCTGTAAATGGTATCATAAGTTCTAATAAAAAAATATTAATAAATATTACATTGTACACTACTACGTAATTGTTATGACAAATCACAAAACACTACTTTATCTTGGTCATCAAAACTCATAAACCTGCTAACATAAACAATACATGTCTACTGACTGCGAGCAGAGACAATTATTGATAGTGAGATAGAACACTAGGCCAAAAGTTACGTGATAATGGTGTTGACATTGGGACGTGCCGTTGTCGTGTTGACTTCAGTCATTGCTGATATAGTGTTGCCACCCACTGGAATCCTTACCTGTTTTACATTATTACCAACTTAAGAAATGGTGCCTACAAATTAAAATTTTATTACAGAAACTAAAAATTATTTGTTTGAAAAAATATAACTTTCATAATATGCCTTGCTTATTAAATAAATTTGGTGCAACTGAGCATTCATTACCACTGAGATTTTCATTTTGACCTCATCTGGGTAAATTACATAAATAAATATACATTTATTAACCAAATTCTAATGGTTTGATATTCTATATATCTACCACAATTTCCTGAGGTGCTAGGTAATTACCTCCATCTACAATGCAAAGAAAATGTGAATGGATTGTGGAGAAATAAATCTGAGAACTAGTAATCAAAAACACCTTCAACCCTCCTGATGACTGTATTAAATCTTAAGCTTTAACCCTTTGGGGTTTTTGGACATACTTGAACGTCTTACGGCCCAGGGTTTTTGACGTATTAGTACGCCTAAATTCTAGCGCCCTCAAATCTAGTGAGAGAAAGCTGGTAGGCCTACATATGAAAGAATGGGTCTATGTGGTCAGTGTGCACAGTATAAAAAAAATCCTGCAGCACACAGTGCGTAATGAGAAATAAAAACTTAGACCGTGTTTTTGGATTAAAACAGCAACTTTGCACTGTATTTTCGTATGGTATTTATTGTTGTATTCTAGTTTTCTTGGTCTCATTTTATAGAATTGAGATGATTTTGACTGGTTTTACAATGAAAAGTACATTGAAATTGAGCTCAAAGTAGCAGAAATGTTCAATTTTTACCAAAGTTCAAAAGTAAACAAATCTTGCCAAGCGTCCAATACACATCAACTGGTGAGTCTAATATTCTTTCACAAGTGCGCTGATATTATTTATATCATTTCTACACTAATGCAGTAGTCTGCATAACAGTAAATCTTATTTTTTTTGTAAGAATAAAAATTCAAAGTGGAAAGCCAAAGAAATATAAGAGGGGCCTGGAGATGTGACTAACGAACAGAGAACCTGTTATTTTAGTGCCAGGAATGTCTTTCTTGTTTATTCTGGACCCTGTTCGGAAATTGGCATCTTTTGAAATTTGTGTGAATTGGCAAAATTGCTAAATTCTGACCACTTTATTGGATAGTTGAAATCAGTAAATGGGTGGTTTCTTGTACTCATTCAATAGAAAAAATGTAGTTCTAGTGAAATAGTTATGATTTTTGTTGACAAGTACACTCAAATTGGCCGAAAATAGGGCTTAAAGTGGGCAAAATCGCTGATGCGTAAACATCGTCGAGACCGCTAACTTCGCGAGAGCATAATTCCCTAAATTTTCCATCAAATTTCATACTTTTGGTGTCGTTATGATCGGGAAAAGATTCTCTATCTTTTCATGAGAATTTTTTTTTTTTTTTTTTTTTTTAAATTTTCCGAGCATGAGAACAAGTCTCTGAGAGGACCTGTTGACCCCCAAAGGGTTAAATGTGCATCAATCTGTGATTATCTTTCCATGAGTCTTATGTTTTTTCTTCTTGTTGAGGGTTACAAGGACCACTCACAGCTTTCACTTATCAAGCTCTGCTTTCTGATGTACAGAGAAGAAATAATACCCAAAGTTGGGCAATGACAGGAAAGGAAACAGGACTTTCCTTTGCATATAGAAACAGGAACAAAATATTCCAAATCAGGTCAGATGGAGCCCATACCAAAGCCCCAGCAGAGTGGGAGACCTACTCGCTCACCTGAGTTCAGTAACTTACCTCTTGCCAAAACTTGTGAAACGTGCATAAAGCGGAAAAATGAAGTTGATGAATGGTGCCAGCTGGCCCAGTGGTTAACATGTCTGTCTGGAGTTTTATGATTCTCTGACTGCGGGTTCAAGCCCAACTGTGGTATGGTTTATTTGCAATTGTGTCACTACGATTTCGTGAGCCCCTATAATAGTGTGCCCACTGGGCAGAATAAGGTGAGGACAAGCATCCCATATAGAATGGGAGAAATTTGTCACTGATGTGAGATCACAACACCCCCATACCAAGGTTGGTACTGAAGTCGTATCTTATTTCTCTCTGGTGTATGAAAAAGTACAATGTGTACTTTTTCAAATTTAAACAAACATTTGTCAATGCATACCTCTACGATCATCTTCCCGCGAGTCTTATTTCTCTCATGGTGGTTTGCATTCTTCTGAATCTGTTGTAGTACACGCTCTTGGCAGGTCCTGTACTCCAGGGCAAAACTCACTTATTGTTGAGCACACTTGTTGAACCTTAATGTCCTGGGCTAAGTGTAGCGGTGAACCCAACCACACTAGATACCGCTGAAATCTGTAAACAAACATTGCTAGTTACAAACATTTTGCTGCACCAAAGTTAGAAAAATTACATTAACCAAAGCTTTGTTATACTTCATTAATCTATCAGAAAAACTGACAGAGTGAGACTGTGAAAGAGTAAATAATTCTTTATTAAAATTGGTTAATTTACTTACATAAAGGTGTTCATGTTGTAATATTGTTCACATTGTAAAATGCTGCAATACTTTACCTTTTACTTTAAAACAGAAACAACTATTATTCCTGGGTGGGTCACCAATGATTCAAAGAAAGCACATTCACCAACATTCACTTAATTGTCATCTTTCCTCTGACTGCAACATCTCCACCCCTCCAGAGTGCAGACACTGCCCTTTCCACCTCCAGGACTCAAGTCCAGCTAACTGGTTTCCCTGAATAACTTCATAAAAATTTATGCAGAAAAAGCCACATGGGGATGGAAATCTTTAGCTCAAGATCCTTCAGACTTGCTATGCAATGTTGCAAAACTAGCAACAGATAGTAGGAGAAAAGTTCTCTCTGAGGGGAAGCAGAAGTAAAGTGCCAGATCATGTCACAGTGACTTATTCTGCACTGTTAACATCACCTGTTTGCCAATGTATTTCATAAAATTTTTTATTATTAAAAATCCTTATTGATATCTAAAAATCTGACCATCTTGATATTTTCTTATAATGGTGCTAGACATTCAATACTGCTTCTGTGCTCCTTACCAAGTCATCACTCGCTGATAAATAATTCCCAGAACAAATGTACGCTCTGCACAGTCTGCTACAAACTCTGGCATTCTGAAACACAAGGGTGAAAAAGTTAGTGTTCATCTGTCTCCCGGTCAGCAGAGGCTCACACTCCAACAGCACATCAAGTATTAAAAACCATTTCGTCTCCATTCACTCCTATCAAATATGCTCATGCATGCTTACTGGAAGTCTAAGCCCCTCACACACAAAACCTCCTTTACCCCCTCCCTCCAACCATTCCTAGGCCGACCCCTACCCTGCCTTCCCTCCACAACAGATTTATGCACTCTTGAAGTCATTCTGTTTCATTCCATTCTCTCTACATGTCCAAACCGCCTCAACAACCCTTCCTCAACCCTCTGGACAACAGTTTTGGCAATCCCGCACCTCCTCCTAAATTCCAAACTACGAATTCTCTGCATTATATTCATACCACACATTGCCCTCAGACATGACATCTCCACTGCCTCCAGCCTTCTCCTTGCTGCAACATTCATCACCCATGCTTCACACCCATATAAGAGCGTTGGTAAAACTATATTCTCATACATTCCCCCTCTTTGCTTCCAAGGACAAAGTTCTTTGTCTATCTTTGTTTATCACTTAACATGAATTAAACATTTTATGGAATAATGTTAAAAAATAACACTTAAATAACCATTTAAGTAACATTTATGAAGGGATTCAGGGAAATCAGAGATGGGAAGTACAGTGCCGGCACACTGAAGGAGTGTTGTTAATGTTGCATTTTTATAACTGCAGTATAAAACACCCCTCTGGCAAGACAGTGATGGAGTGAATGTTGATGAAAGTTTTTTTTTTTTCAGGCTACCCTGCCTTGGTGGGAAACTGCCGATGTGTTAATAAATAATAATTAAGTACATACTCTATTGTACACCTAATATAGCACTGTACACACAATGTACAATTATGTTACAATAAACATTAAAAATAAAGGAATCAGAAGTACAATTTACCAAGTGAATTTTGTGTATTATTTTAAATCTCTTTATATTTAGTGTCCACCAGCACTGTTTAGGATGACAGTACAGATGCAGAGTGAGTTCTTATTATGGAGTTAAGCTTTATCAAGTTTTATTCAACCAAGGTATTACAACCCAGGATTCCAAATGGCCTGTTACCCCGGGTGTAATGGGAGCAAATAAACACAGTAGAAAAAAAGTTTAGACTTATATTATCCTCCACCAATTTAGAACAGCAATATGTACACTATGTACAGTGATAAGTATAGTGCACTCCACGGTAAGCAAAGCAGAAATAGAAGCCACAAGATAGCAGACCGTGCTTCAACCAGCTCTAGAATGGGAATGACAAGGGCAGACAGGAGAGCGGTACCCACATAACCTCTGCGATTGCCAAAACCATCTTCTTATTGGCTAGAACCTGGTCACTAGTTGAACGACGGGGCCCCATCATCAACTCTTAGCAACCTGGTTCGCTGGTTGGGGGAGATAGCCTGTAAATGAGGGTGTGTACATGCGCCGAATAAAGGTTACGTACTCTTTGCATGCCACACCCCCACCCCGAGAAGGCTCAGGATTAGGCTGCCACCTCCCAGTGGTAACCGTGCCGCCATGGCACAAAATAATGGGACCGCCTTTCCTCTCCACCATCCAACTCTTAGATAGAGCTCAGCTTTTCTCGTGACCAAAAGCCAAACCCTAAACTTAGAGTGAGACAGCAGTCAGACAGGCTAGCATAGGTCCAAGATACAGGTGGATGGTAGCCCGCATCCCCTCACTAAAAAAAACCCCACACCAGGGGATAAAAAAAAAAAAGAGCGTGAAAAGGGGTTACCACAAATAACATCCTAACCTAAATAAAATATTATACTCTAGATAAAGAGTCTGCCAACATATTTTCTTTGCCGGCAATATATTTAATTGAAATGTTATATGGTTGCAGCCTTAGCGTCCAGCGCACAAGCCTTGTGTTGTTGTTCTTCATGGCTTGGAGATATACTAGAGGATTGTGATCACTGTAGACTAACCACCTGCGATGTCTGGCCCACATAAACATCGAAATGCTCCAAAGCCAGTATCAGCGCGAGGGCTTCTTTTCAATGGTAGAGTAAGCCCTCTGATGTGGCTGGAACTTGGCTGAAAAGTATGCTACAGGCTGCAACTCCTTGTTCCCGATTTGTAATAGTACTGCCCCAACCCCAGACTCACAAGCATCAACCTGTAATGAAAAAGGTTTGGAGAAGTCTGGAGACAAGAGAATGGGTGCAGTACACAATAATCTTTTTGCTTTATTAAAAGCAGTGTTACAGTCTGAGGTCCAATTAAAGGGAACTTTGTAACTGGTAAGAGAGGTAAGAGGGGCTACAATATCTGAGAAATTCTTACAGAATCTTCTGTAAAATCCTATCATGCCTAGGAAACGTTGAAGAGATTTCCTGTCATGAGGAACTGGATAATCTTTAATAGAAAGAACTTTAGCAAGTTTAGGTGCAACTTTACCACTACCTACTTCATGGCCTAGAAAAGTGACAGTGGCCTGGCCAAAGGAAGATTTAGATAAATTAACTGTTAAATGGGAACTCTTAAAGGTCTCAAACAGAGCCTTAAGTCTAAGTAGGTGTTGATCCCAAGTATCAGACACCACAACAATATCATCTAGGTACGCTGCTGTGCCTTCAAGTCCTTTAATAGCCTTATGGATAAGTTTCTGGAATGAAGAGGGGGAATTTTTCATTCCGAAGGGGGTAACTGTGTATTGATAATGACCTCCTGGAATTACGAAGGCAGAGATTTCCTTCGCCTTATCTGTCAAAGGTACCTGATAGTAGCCTTTAAGGAGATCTAATTTGGACACAAAAGTAGCCTTACCCACAAAGTCAATTACGTCATCCAGACGAGGAAGAGGGTAAGCATCTGTAATTGTGACCTCGTTCACTTTACGGTAGTCTGTACACATACGAAACCCTCCATCAGCCTTCTTCACAAGGATGCACGGTGAAGCCCATGGACTAGATGACTCCTCCACTAAACCATGCTTTAACAAAAATTCTACTTCCTGCTGAAGTAGCCTTTGCTTTTCAGGATTAGCTCTGTAGGGGGAGAGTTTAAATGGTTTAGAGTTTCCCACATCTACATCATGATAACCTAACGTACATTTTTTCGGCACATCTGAAAAAATATTAGGATATGACTGTAGAAGCTCAGTTAAATTTGTTGCTTGCATTTCAGATAATCTCTCCATTAAAGGGCTAGGATCCTTGAGGAGGACAGAATTTGAAAGTTTAATATTAATTTCAGAGATAGAGTGTGGCGGCGGCGGCGGCGGCAGCGGCAGCAACGGTATCCTACCAGCTCTTCTTTCTCAAAAAAACATCGCTCATCAAAACTTGTGATGGCCTAAGTGAAAGTTCAACTACATGAACCCACGTAGACCACAGCATGACCCAAGAATACTAAGAATGTAACCCAAATCTTGACAAAATTAGAAGATCTAAGGAAGACAGCCCTGCTAACCCAAACACTGCCTCCGCTGCCAAACAACCACTTAACCCAAGCTCCGAGAAAACAAGCCTTCACCATTGCTACACAGTATCTACTTCAGTGATACTATGAAAGGATATCGCAGAAGAAACAACACCAGTAATAAAACTAGTAAGGAAAACATCAACAGGACAACAATATACCATCTCAAATGAACATGATTTCTCTACCTTCCTTAGAAAAGCTGACATTTCTGTAACAGATTAGATAAGTGCCCTTAATACATATATATGTGTGGTGCATATAGTGTACGTTACTATTATATTGTGCATTATTATTTTTATTATTTTTCATCACTAGCTAATGCCAACTACCTCCAATACTCTATACTTCTTTCTTACTGCTATTAATTGCTCATAATTTTAAATTACAAGTCAAATCTTACTCCAAATTAATAATATTCATTATTCTTACCTGTCCATTTAATTTTATTTATCACTACTTGTTTTTTAGTCACTTTTCATTGTGTATACAATTAGTGTATATTCCAATTACTTTTTTGCAAGTACCAAAACTATCTTTTGCTAGCTAGTACCAACTACCTAATTTTTTTTTTACTTTTTATTGTGCAATAAACTGCTCAATTTATTTAATATTACAAATCAGATCTTACCCCTAAACCAATATTATTTCATAGTGACCATCTGTCCATTTAACTTTGTTTACCATTACTTAATTTTAGTCCCTTATATATTTTCTCCTTTATTTTAGCTTTATATAACTACCCTATTTTATATATTCACAATTGTTAAAATAATCAAGGTGCTATTCTCAGGTGCTAAAGTAGAATAAGTTCACAATTTTGCCATTATATTCCAAAGCTCATTTATTTTGATTACCACTTTATTGTTCACCACAACTTATATTAGTCCCTTTTATATTATAATTTTATACTATAATTCTAACTTTAAAGAATTACCTTTATAGTACTACCTACTATCATATTCCCAAGCTCCATTATTTGTTCATCACTTTATTTGTATTAGTCCCTCTTATATTGTCACCTTTATTTTAGCTTAAAAAAAAAAAAAAAAAAAAACTACCTTAGCTCATTATTTTACATTTGTTAAATAATTCAGGTGCTATTTTTTAGCTTAAGACTATTTACTTTGTTTTATACTTAATTCTAACTATAGATTCACTACAAATCTTATGATTACAAGCATTGATCCTGATACCAACCTCTTTTTTAATGACATAAATGAATCAAACAGTTACTGTAATTACTACACTGCAGAACAATCAAAGGCACTTCTCAGTGCCAACAACAACATAACTATGTTTAACTACAATATCAGATCTTTAAGCAAGCATTACGATGACCTCATAGCATTACTAAATTCCTTACATGCCAATATGTCCATCATTACACTAACTGAAACCTGGCTAAAGCCTGATAGTACAGATGTCTATGCCATTCCTGGTTACACAGCCATACACAACTGTAGGCCAGACCAACAAGGGGGTGGCACAGCCATATACTACTCAGACCAACTAGAATGTATCACTAATACTTGCACAAGGGATGAACATGGGGAATATATAATAGCCAAATTCAAATCCAAATACCTACAAAAACCTCTCACATTGATAAACATCTACAGAGTTCCACAGTCAAACATTAGCCAATTTAGTCAAAACCTAGGAAGTATGATAACTGATGCACGCATGAACAAAGATCACTTACTACTCTCAGGTGACTTCAATATAAATCTCCTGCAAGACCAGGACCCACACGTTACTGAATTCACAAACACAATGAGTAACTGTATGTTGCTACCAACAGTAACAAAACCTACAAGAGTTACAGAGACTAGTGTTTCCCTACTTGACCACATCTGGACCAACACCATATCCCCTTTAAAATCAGGCATAATTACAGATAATACCACAGACCACTACCCTACTTTCCTCATAACAACTCTTGGTAAACTACCCCAAGACACTACTAAAGTCACCTTCAGACTTCACAATGAGGCAGCCATTAATAACTTCACAACAGCAGTAGCAAACATTGACTGGCACACTGAGCTAGAAATCTATACAGATATTGACGAATGTATTAATAATTTTATAAAAAAGACCCAATACCTCTATAACAAGCACTGCCCTAAAAAAACTAAACAGATGACAGCTAAGAGACTGAACAGTCCCTGGCTAACACCCAGCATTCTCAAATCCATAAATACAAAACACCAATATGAAAAACAGTACAGAATGGGTCAGATAACCAGAGACCAAACAAAACGTTACTCGTCAATCCTAACCAGCCTGATAAGAAGGGCAAAAAAATTGTATTATGAGAACAGATTATCCAACTTACGAGGTGATATAAAAAAGACCTGGAAAATCCTATCAGAAATTCTGGGAACAAAAAAGATATCACGAAATAGCGAAATAAAATTAGCAAAATCAGATGAACCCCAACTCCCACCAACAGAAACAGCAAACAGACTCAATGATTTCTTCTCCACTATAGGACAAAACCTTGCCAATAAAATCCCAAGCTCAGATACCCCACCAAATGACTACCTCACCAGCAACTACCCGAACACACTGTTCCTAGCTCCGACTAACCCATACGAAGTCTCCCTTATTATCAACGCACTAAAAAACAAGGCAGGAGATTTAAATACCTTACCACCCTTTATATACAAAAAAGTGTCACAAGTGCTATCACCAATCATTGCAACACTCTTTAACAAATCCATTGAATCCTCCACCTTCCCTACAGTACTCAAAATAGCAAGGGTCACCCCGATCCACAAAGGAGGAGACCAAACAGAGTTGAATAACTATAGGCCAATATCCAACTTACACCCTCTCTCAAAAATCTTCGAAAAATTAATTCATAAACGAATCTACTCCTACCTTATCTCCCAAAACATACTCAACCCCTGCCAATTTGGATTCAGGCCTAATAAAAATACTAATGATGCTATTATACACATGCTAGAACATATATACACTGCAATAGAGAAAAAAGAAGTCCCACTGGGGATCTTCATTGACTTATGTAAAGCTTTTGATACAGTTGACCATGACTTGCTCCACGTAAAATTGTCACACTATGGTATAAGAGGGCACTCCCTCAACTACCTCAAGTCATACCTCAGCAACAGAAGCCAATATGTGTACGCAAATGGGGCAAACTCTTCTGCACAACCAATTACAGTTGGTCTCCCACAGGGAAGTGTCCTTGGTCCTCTTCTCTTTCTTCTATACATAAATGACCTACCAAATGCCTCGCAATTACTCAAACCCACACTATTTGCAGATGACACTACGTACGTCTTCTCCCACCCGAGCCCAGTCACGCTAGCCAATACTGTAAATACCGAATTACAGAAAATATCTATCTGGATGAGGACTAACAAACTTACACTAAACATTGACAAAACCTACTTCACTCAGTTTGGTAACAGAGCTACAGATGTCCCTCTTAACATAATGATAAATGGATCACCTATCACAAAGCTAACAGAGGGAAAATTCTTAGGAATCCACCTTGATAATAGACTCAAATTTCATACACATATACAACAAATTTCTAAGAAAATTTCCAAGACTGTAGGCATACTATCGAAGATACGGTACTATGCTCCACAGTCAGCCCTCCTGGCCCTATATCACTCTCTTATTTACCCCTATCTCACCTATGGAATTTGTGCATGGGGCTCAACAACAATTAACCATCTCAGACCACTAATTACCCAACAAAAGGCTGCAGTTAGAATGATAACAAATTCTCACTACAGGCAGCACACTCCACCAATATTCAATACACTAAACCTACTCACCATACAAAACATCCATACTTATTACTGCACCTATTACATACATAGAACACTTAACTCTGATATTAACCCTCCCCTCAAACATCTCCTTGCCAACCTCAACAGAACACATGACCATAACACAAGGCACAGATCACTGTTTGATGTTCCTCGTGTCCATCTCACACTATGCAAAAACTCAATGCACATAAAAGGCCCTAAAATCTGGAATTCATTACCTGTAAATATAAAAGAAACACTACCTGTTTATAAATTCAAGTCTCTTCTCAAAGATCACTTACTCACCCAAAACCAAATAAATACTGAATAACTGAACCTTATAAATAGTATATCTTAAATGATTCTCACAATTATATCACATAAATGTTAAACCTAAAACCCAATGTAACTTTATTATTTTTTAAATACACTACCTAACAGAATACTCCATATGACTGAATGTACAACAATGCATGCAACCATATGACCTGTCTTTGTAATACTCACTTGTGCTTTATAATAATCTGTTTACATTAATGTTTTATCACTGATTTCATCATTGCTTAGTTAATCTTAAGTTAATTTTAAGCCAGCCGGTAATGCTATGCATAGTATAAGTGGCTTTGGCATGCTGCTCTTATCTGTATTTTTTTGTACCTCTCTATGTGTGCTCAAATTGTTAATAAATAAATAAATAAATAAATAAATAAATTTTGTACATTGTGCCCAAAGATCAGCTCAAACGGACTATACACTGTAGACTCTTGCACCGTTTCTCGTACTGAGAACAGCAACAAAGGTAGTGATTCATCCCAGTCTGTAGGAAAGTGCATGCAAAAACTTCTCATCATTGTTTTTAATGTCTGGTGGAATCTTTCCAAGGCGCCTTGGGACTGAGGATGATAGGCAGTGGATAAGTTGTGGATTATCCCTAACCTAGTTAACCCTTTGAGGGTCGACAGGCCCTCTCCGAAACTCGTTCTCAGGGTCGGCCAAATTTAAAAAAAAAAAGAAAATTATTTTCTCTTATGAAAAGATAGAGAATCTTTTCCCGATCATAACGACACCAAAAGTTTGAAATTTGATAGAAAACTTACGGAATTATGCTCTCGCAAAGTTAGCGGTCTCGGCGATGTTTACGGATCGGCGATTTTGCCCACTTTGAGCCCCATTTTCGGCCAATTTCACTGTACTAGTCGACAAAAAACATGAATATTTCGCTAGAACTCCATTTTTTCTATCGAATGAGTGCAAGAAACCACCCATTTATAAATTCAACTATCCAGTACAGTGGTCAGAATTTAGCAATTTTGCCAATTTCACACAAATTTCAAAAGATGCCAATTTCGGAATAGGGTCCAGAATAAACAAGAAAGACATTCCTGGCACTAAAATGACATTTCCTCTAGTCATTAGTCACGTCTCAAGGCCCCTCTTATATTCTTTTGCTTTCCACTTTGAATTTTTATTCTCACAAAAAA